>NC_135217.1:6944441-7086941 GCF_052324685.1 Brachyhypopomus gauderio
AAATAGTTAACCATTTAACACTTGATGAGATTTGATTGTTAACTCTCAAAACAAAGTTAAAGTAATACTATTGGATTTAAAAAATAACCTTTGAGTTTTTTTTTTTTTTTTTACTATTTCAGTTTCACTCTCTAGTTAGCTATTAACACTATTAAAATGTTAAAATTTGAATAATATATTCCCATACATTTTTTGTTTTTTTTTTCTCTTGAGGTCCTTCAAAGTTGAACTAAAACATTGTGAACGAAAAATTTTGGGGAGTGAAAATCAACTCTGAAATGTTTAACTCTGAAAATTCAACACTCCAGTTTTTGTTGTACAGTTCGTTCAGCTTGATCAGTTTGACAGTTCGATCAGCTTGATCAGTTTGACAGTTTGATAAGTTTGATCAGTTTGATCTTACCATAATCACTGTTTGGCTCCCAGTCACTGGATATTCTCCTGGGTTTCTGTTGTCCACTCCTAACAGAAATGGGGAGGAGGAGTCAGAAATAGAGACAATGTGGGATGTCATGACAATCTTAGTATGGATGGGAGCATGTAGTACACTCAGTTGTCATGACAATCTCAGTATGGATGGGAGCATGTAGTACACTCAGATGTCATGACAATCTTAGTATGGATGGGAGCATGTAGTACACTCAGATGTCATGACAATCTTAGTATGGATGGGAGCATGTAGTACACTCAGATGTCATGATGATAATCTTAGTATTGATGGGAACATGTAGTACACTCAGATGTCATGATGATCTTAGTATGGATGGGAGCATGTAGTACACTCAGTTGTCATGACAATCTCAGTATGGATGGGAGCATGTAGTACACTCAGATGTCATGATGATCTTAGTATGGATGGGAGCATGTAGTACACTCAGATGTCATGATGATCTTAGTATGGATGGGAGCATGTAGCACACTCAGATGTCATGATGATCTTAGTATGGATGGGAGCATGTAGTACACTCAGTTGTCATGACAATCTCAGTATGGATGGAAGCATGTAGTACACTCAGATGTCATGATGATCTTAGTATGGATGGGAGCAGGTAGTACACTCAGATGTCATGATGATGATCTTAGTATACATGGTAAAATATTACAGTCAGATGTCGTGTGTAGTAACAGCATGTTGCTGTGTTGTGTTATGGCAGTGGGTGAGTTTGGGAAGTGATGATCTTACTGTGTCTGCTCCTCCGTCTCTGATACTTTGCCATCACTTTTCTTTTGCTCTAGAAAATAAAAAATAAATACATATCTGACAGTTGATGTTTGAATGATTGCACCAAATTACAATATACTAGTGCTCAGATAATCCTAGACATATAGCCACATATTAACCATAAGAATACATCTCAAATCATGTATGTACTGTTATTAATACTATAACTCTAACCTGTCACGTATCACAGGCATGTATGTACCATACACCTACGTGCAGATGCTTCATTTTGATGCTTTTGTGCCATTTACCTTTTAATTTTGGCTTTCCTGATGGCGAATCTCCACTTTCCTTGTCATAGCTACTTGGAGATCTCATTGGTGGACGACCTCCCCTTGGTGACAGCATATAGGCCAGAACTGGCTGAGTGCTCCGCCTACCTTTCTGATGGGCACCTGCAGTGGAGCGTGGCCGTGGAGGAAGCTTGGGCCGGGGAGGTGGGACCGGGGCAGTATCTGCACTCTCATTGGTTGGATGGAGGTCTAAATACAGAGGCTCCTCGGACTCTGGGGGCTTTACTGAGGAGGATTCTGAGGAGCTCAGTTTGAAAAATGTCTCCATCAACTCGTATTCCGACTCTTTCTCCTCTTCCTTGTGGGGTCCATGATGAAAGCGAAAACTTTGGCAGTTGACACATTGAGGTATTGTGGGAGATTTTACAGTAGTTGGGTGTTTGGAGGGCAGAGGCTGGCATGCGTTAGCCAGGTGTGTGTTTGCTAGGTGGGTGGTTACTTTATCAGCATGCACTGTTTTGGTACCCCTGCTGTCTGTCCAGTCAGTTTTTCCTTGCGATGAGTTTTTTATTTCATCTTCACTTGTTACTGATCCAGTAATTGAGCGCTTTCTTTCCTTGCACACACTGTGGTTTCCTTCAGTTTGCAGTGGCACCCACACCAGCTTCATGCCAGGCCTGTGGAGGTGGCAGATGCAGTGGCAGTGTTTCTCCTCCAGTGGGCTAGGGGGTGCTGTTGAGCCCTCTTCACACAGCCCTCCTCCTGACACAGAACTGTCCATCTCACTGCCATCAGGATCTGTACATAAAGGGTTAAACCCTTAAATAGTTTTAATTCAACAAACGAGTTTAAGCATTTGCTGTTGATTTGATTTTTTTATCACTATTTACTTCTGATTAGTTTACTTTCATAGCTTTATATTTTATATTTAAAGATGACAAATCATTCGCTGTAAAATAATCACTAGCATACCTGAGCGTCCAGCGTCCGCACTCTCAGGAGCCAGCTCCTTCCTCCACAACTTTCTTTCCTTGTTCCCTTCTTTCTGCTCAATGTCTTTTTTTTCCTCTTTTCTCTGTGTGTGTTCATTTTCTGTGGCTGCTGGACACCTCTGCATTTTATCTTTCGCGGCTACCGACCAGTGAAACGCAGCCTGATTGGTTGACAACATCCGTGCGTTTCGGCTCAGAGCCTCGTCCGTTTCCTCTCTGTTGATGAAGCTGAGAGCCCTCTGCCGGACCGTGCCTGGCTCGATCCTCCTAATGGCCCTGTCTAGCACAGCAGCGCTTGGCCGCTGTGGTGACTGCAGCCGTGGTTTTGGAGGGAGATTTGGTTTCTGAGAGAAATTAGGCTTCAGGGCAGCCATCTTGTATGTTGGTTTCTTCCTCTAAAATCACACTTTGACTGGAAATCTGCAGTCCATAGCAACAAAATCCTGGGGGCTTTCTGTGACAAAAACAGCTCCTCCACCTTCTTGGTTACAAAAGTCCCTTGATTTTGATCTGACTGACTGTGAAGCTGAAAGACACAAGTCAAGGGAGGTTTATATTTGGTGTTTTTAATATATTTTTATCACACATTTAAAATGCTAAATTTGTTACGGTCTATAGACGTATAAAAGCTGCCTATTGGATTATTATTAATGAATTACTGGAAGTTATTAAAAAGTTTTAAACCTGAAGGCAATGAGGTGCTCAGAGATACCCTATAACACAATAAAATACCATATAATACAGTAAAAGCACTTTCAATTCTAAAAGAACAAAGTGTTTTATGTTAGCACTCATTTAAAGACAAAGTTGTGGAACAAGCTGTTGTCTGTCTTTTATGTTCTTATGTAATAATAGTACTGACATTATTATTTTTATCTTCATGTTTATAGAAAATCTAAAATTAAAATCATGATTATAATATAGTACATTAATAAAATAACATTACTTCCTATTAGGAAATACAAAAATGAGAGGCAATAAACTGTGTATAGGTCACTCTGAATAAGAAAAACATTTAGTCTAAATACTATAGAGATGCCATTCCTAAAATACTCCAAAACGCTATTCCAGAGTTCTGAAGCAATACTAGAAAAGCCACTTTCCATTAAATGAGTTGCACAAGCTGTGTCAACTGAGTGAAAGGATCGAAATAGACTTCAGTGCTATAGAGATCAGTTGGTTATGCCAGGACTAGTCAACTTAGGCTTCAAACATTGTAAATGAGATATTTGTAGTCAATTTGTAGAAAATCAATGTAATTTGAAAAGAAATATGCTATGACTTTATTTCCCCAGCAAAGAGGAAACTACAAAATGTTCTGCATCAGAGGGCTTGAATAGTGGAGATTTTACTGCTTAGGTACTTGACCCAGGCTTAATTAATGATGAATTATAATTGGTGATGTTAAACCAGTCATTCATAATCACTATATAAGATGTTACTGGTTTAGGTACACACACACAGTTGATCTACAGACCTCACTATAATCAATGGGAGTGAGCTTCTCAAACTGTTCTTGAGATGCACTCCAATACGAACAGACATGGAATTTGAGGCAATCAGACTCATGAATGAATTGCTCGCAGCTTGTTCCTTAGTCAGGATTTTAAAACTCTCCTATGCTAGGTAGAGTCCAACTAGTATCTCAACACCCTACCCTGTGATGTTGGGTCCCAACCAGTATCTCAACAGCCTACCCTGTGATGTTGGGTCCCAACCAGTATCTTAAAACCCTACCCTGTGATGTTGGGTCCCAACTAGCATCTCAACACCCTACCCTGTGATGTTGGGTACCAACCAGTATCTTAACACCCTACCCTGTGATGTTGGGTCCCAACCAGTATCTCAACAGCCTATTTCATCCAGCATTTTGACACCCTTTTCTGTGAGGTATACTTCGATATTTTGACAGATATAAACAACATAAAGCAATGAGTATTTGTTACAGTACCTCACTGTTGTCAGTGTCAAGGAGAGCGAATGTTTGATGTTGTGTCTGTTCTGTAAGTTAATAATGGTTACTGCTGTCGGTGGTTACTTCTCTTTTTGGATGGCTGGGTTTTCTCTCTCACGTGGTCTGGGAGAGGAAGTATGCACGCTTCACTATGATCAAGGGCGGGGGACACCCAACCATGGAGGGACACGCGACAATATGAGCAGATGTGGAGGGCACACTTCACTCTGAGCAGACGTATCAAAATAATTTGCATCAGCAGCATGGGTGGATTGTTCTCAGGGGCATATGAAGATAAAAAAAAGGTACCTTCTTGAAAATGGATAAAAACTGAACTAAGACACACTGCTGAAGGTGGTGTTGCAGGAAATGTTTTTAGTCAGAGCAGAGAAGGGAGAGAAAGGGACAGGTCAAGAGTCTGTTAGAATCAGGAACTGTGCTGACCACAACACTATGGTTAGAAATTTCCACTCAAAACAAGTTGCTTTAAAAGGGAAACAGTACACCTAACTAAAAGTTTCGGTTCATCATCCTAGCTCAACAACCACTTCTGTTTGATCAGTAAAAAGAATTTCACAATGCTGCTTCAAAATACTTTATTAGAGTTCCTTTGGGCATTGCACAATGCAGAACTGCATACATTATGAAATATTTATAATAAAATCATTTATTTAGGTTAATCTACAAAAGAAAAATTCTAACTCTTAGGAACACATGGACATCTTATTTCCCACCAAACTTCATGGTTGGTAATGAGACCAGAAGATTCCAGCAGACCTTGTGAAGTCTTGCAGATGCCAATCAGAAGCTCACAGTCTCATTCTCCCGCTTCTCTATCAGAACTGCATACTTCCTGTAGCTTTCCATTGTGTTTCTTGTATTCACACTGTATTGCCTTTAGTCTCCAGGAAAACTCCACACACATTTGCTACCTCACTCCCCCTGCAAGCTCAGCCCCAATCCTAACTGCCCTAACTGCCCCGTGTGTCTAACCTCATCTCTATATCCAACCTCACAGTATCCAACTATGAGATCTGTGGTGGAATGTTTCTAGTTCTCATGAAACAATCTGATGTTTGATAGATTTATTTCTGATAATATTGAGATCCACTGTAAGATATATTAAGACATAACTAAGGTACATAAGTGTCTACTGTTATGGATTAATTATTCAACACAAACGTGAGACTTCAGGTACCAGCTCTGCAGAGCTTGTGAGGTTGAGTTATGCCTCATGCCTGAGGTCTTCAACACTGAAGAGGAGCGGGTTAACTGTGGCACCTCTACTCCACTCAGGGTCTTCCTCTCCCTTCCTCTCTCTCTCTCCTCCTTTTCATGGTAGCACACAGCCCCCTCCCCTGGACACTACATAGTTGGAGTCGAGGTCACTGAGCAGTTTGGCCATTTCAGCCCCATATGTTGAGCTCTCTAAACAGTGGTGTCAATTCCAGGTTCAGAAAGTAAAAGTCCTCACCAGGATTTTGCTCAAGCTTGCTAGATTTTCTAATTAGTGCAATCCAGGTAAAATTAGTGGAATCAACACAATCCAGGAAGCCTGAGCAAAATCCTGGCGAGGACTTTTACTTTCTTAACCTGGAATTGACACCTCTGTCTCAATGAGCTCCTTCTGCTACGGAATAGCAATGTTCCCAGATGAGAGAAAGAAAGAGACAAATTAGGATTAAGATACTATAATATCCTTCATTAACTTGAGCTGTGCTACCTACACAATATCATACTATAGGACACTGTACTGCAGACCAAGACCTGAAATATATAACCCATGCTCTTGTGTATAATCCCATTACAGTACTCTGGTGTAATCATATTATAACATTTCACAAAAAAAATCCTGGTGTATTTATTCCCACTACAGGATTCCATAGAGAAATCCCAGGTATATATAAACACAGCAGTCCATAAGGAAAACCTGGATCTCTTCAGCATTCCATAACAGTAATGGAGATTCCCACCAGCCTCCAGCTGATCCCAGCTCAGCTCTTTCAAGACCCTTAATCTTTAATCAGATATACCACTAAATACTAATATGTGATCTGGCTGTGCTAAATGTAATCTACTAAGGTCAGAAGGTCTACAGTAAAGGTTGGTAGATGATGGGAAATGTGGCAATAGAAGTGAAGGAACTCTTGCTTGAGAAATTAAACAGGGTGCATATGCATGTGTGAATGTGATAAGCGTGTATGTATGAGGTGAGATGTGAAAATACGAGAAAGGGTCTTTTCACACCCCGTGTGCCAGTAAACAGGAAGACCAGAGAAGAACAGAAATGTCTGATGGTCTCAGAAGTATAATGCAAGCTCAGGACTCTCTTGCAGATGATTGTACAGTGTGTGAAACAGAGAGACTGTTGGATCCCACAGTCACCTTTAACCTAGCTATTTACCAAATCAGAGCACGGACGTGTTCTTATTTGTGATTGGGGTACATGGGGGGGGGGGGGGGGGGGGGGGGATTTTCTCTCTGACCCCAAGCACAAAGCCCCCTCCCAAGGTTTAAGGTCTCTTTAGATGATCCTGTACTTTCCACAAATGTTCCAGGCAGTGTAGAAGCACACCCTAGTTTCACTAAAACCTGGGGACAGGTTGCCCATGCATGCAGTAGGGGAAGACAAAATACATACAGAGAGAAAGTGAATGGTATATTTCCTTGGGTATCAGTAATTAAGTGTAGAAGGTACTGAATCTATGGGACATGTATCACACACGTTACACTGTGTGTGATGTGTAATCGGTGTGTGTGTGATGTGTGAGTGACTTCAGACTCAGACTTCCCTATATGCAAGATTTCTGCAGTTTCCCATATCAGATTTAAAATTCTGATACTTCATTGCCTATAAACCAAAGCCATAAAACTGGCAGCCCCTGACCAACATTATTACTACTTTACTTGCTGTGAAAATTACACACCGCTCACCTTTCTGCCTTTCAGCCATGACAGAAGGCCCACATCTCCAATACACCTGTATGGATGTATATGTAAATGCTTATGTATACATACATATAACATGAATTTAAATACAGGAGTAAATCATTCTCTTGGACTCCACTAGAAACAGGCTGTTAAAGAACAAGGTTTTGACCCCATGGTGCTTAAACACTGCCTGGTTGCTCCCATGGTGCCAGGCCTACTGACACTGCTGCTGTCTTCCATATATACTAATGACTGTGTTGATCCTTTTGATCAAATAATAATGTTGCTGCAAAGGCATCACTTCAGGTCCCTCCATGTCCATAAATTATTACTGCATTACCATAAAGTGTCACCAAACAGTTCTGAAGCCTGACAGCTGTCCTCTTGACCTCCTGTCTGCGACTCACGAAACTGCCCCTCTTCTGGGTCACCCCTCTTCTGGGTCGCCTGCTCTTTGTCCAGATCTGGCTCTGGGTGTGGATCAGGGTGGGGTTCAGGGTGTGTTTGCTGGGGTGTGCCTGTATCAGATCCTGCATTCACATAAAAATTTCCATGTCAGACTCAGCAAGACTGAAGACAGTAAAGAGAAATGAATCACTATCAGACAAAAAACAAACATACTTTTACAACAAAACACAAAATAAAATCCAAACACACTCACTACTGTATATTCACACAAATACAGACAAGAACACGAACACACACACACACACACACACACACACACACACACACACACACCTGGGTATAACAGCAAGGCCCATGCTTAGATTCTGTGCTTGGTACCACTGCTGAATTTCCTGAATACTGTTCTCATCCCAGCTCTCTCCTTCCTGTTTAAGAGCCAATGACCATGCAGTGTGGGAACACAACAGTGGACAGTGCTGACACACACCCTGCACCACGTCACATCACAACAACCCAGAACAGTGCTGTGCTGGCTTAGAAACTACACACATGTAGGACATGGCTTGTGCACCATCTTTGATCTATGAAAAAAGTGTGAATTTTGAGAGATTTGAAACACACACACACTCACACACACACACATCTTTCTCCCACACATGCGTGTACTGCGAGAGACCAATTCCTGAGTTTTCATCGAGAACAGTAACACTGCACACACACACACACACACACACACACACACTGACAAGTAGGTCTATAAATGTTTACCATATTAACCAGTTAGTAGTAGTTTAAATACAAACATACACTATTAATGGTTTATTTGTGGTACTAAAACATTTGATAATAATGAAGATTTAAAGATGCCTTTAGTGGCATTATACCATCTAGAGAAAATAGAATGAACACTCAATGTTAAAATTAATCCATGTACACTAAGAAGAGACGTGGGATCGATATGAGATATTGTTCCCACAATCTCCTGCTAGTCCTGACTGTGATAAACAGTTCATTCCTTTAGCATGAAATTGAGACATTCTAATGCTAGAAATTTAGTTTCAAGGTAAATGGCAAAGAGTGTTCTAGAGCAGAGGTCACTATGCGGTCCGGATCCGGACCCGAACGCAGTCCTGTCCGGACCCAATCTCATTCCTGATGAACTCTGCAAGTTTCTATTTCCGTGGTCCGCAACCAACGGACCTCGGTCCGGATACGGACCCAAATGCCATCCCATCCGGACCCAGAATAAATTGTTAAAAAATATATATATTTTTTAAACCAGATAACCATATTATAATAACCATATTATTTATTTATGCAATACTCAATGTAACCTCATTAGGATGAGAGCTGTATACTTGTGACGGGCGGGGGTGAGCAACGAAAAGGAAGCGATCACGCCAAGTCTCAGGGAAAAATGATGGTTTAATAGAAAGTGTGCAAACCTAAATCCCGTGCACTATCTCCAAATTAAGGATATAATGACCAGCGGTCAACTGGTACGACGACAAGACATATATAGACAGACAAACGACCATCAGGTGGGAACGGATCACGGGCTCCGCCCACCTGAGGGGCGTACACGACATCACAAAAACAACAACAACAACACAGCCGCTGTGGACAGAGGCGACCGGTAGGGGGCCGCCTCACCGTGACAGACCCCTCGCACCAAGCCGCACTCCCCTCCACTGGGTGTGTGGCACACAGCGGCTGCACAACAACACGAAGGGGCAGGAAGGCAAGGACAGGCAGGGACACACCTCCTGCAGTCCACTAGCTGAAACACAAAACACATAACGTTAGTGAGCTCACCTCCTTGGGCGGGACCCTGGACCGACTGGGCCGTTAACAACACAACCACGCCCCGGTCGGTCACAGGGCCCTCACGCCCTAACCGGCCCTTGGCCGGTGAGCCCCACAGGTGTGAGGACGAGGAGCTATGGCTCCTGTGTCGTCCTTAGCGTATGTGTGTGTGCAGGTTACCTCCCCGAGGCGTGGCTTCTTCCCCTCCTGGACCTACCTCCTCCCAGAGCTGACCCCTGCCTTCTGCTAGGGGTCACCCCAGCCTCCTGGGGGAGCCAACCCCTCCCGGGGTCCCTCATCACAAGGTGGACTCCTCCACCCAACCCAGGAGCGCCAGAGACCGAGGCCCAGAGCACCCCCGACGCGGGCTAGGGAGCAGCCCCAAGGGCCTCCTGGTCACCCCGGGCAGGAGGGAGGATCTCCTCCCTCAGCAGGAGCTTTTCAGACCGGAGCCCCATGGTCCCCAAACATCCAGGGGCCCCAGCCCTCTAGGGAGGGGCTCTTCACGACCGGGCTCCGGTCACCCCACAACACAAGGGGGCTCCTGCCAGATGGAGACGCCCACAAGGTCCAGGAACACCACGACACCGCCAGGGGGAAGCACCTGCACAGAAACAGCGCGCACACACACACACACACACACACACCCCCCCCCCCCCCCCCCCCCAACACAGAACACAAACACGCCTCAGACGCCCTCCGTGCCATACCCAGTGGCACGGGACCACAACCGCCCCCTCCCAAACACACATTTAAGGGGAGGAGCAAGCGTGGAATAACACTTAACAGTAAACACGCTAGGACAAAACATACACACAAAGACTCGACAAACAGAACTTAGTGCGCAGACACTGAACGAACGGGACCGATACGTGCGTGCACTACACAAACGATGGTGACGCGCCGCTCAGAGTCGCAGTCGCTCCCCACATAAAACACACGACACACGGGGAGCGAGGCGACAGTGACGAGCGGCGAGCGCGTCACACACACAAAACACTTAACATATAACAAACGCGCACGCACACGGATCCTCACGTCCGTTACCTGGACACACTAACACCACACAAGAAGAAGAGTATTTCCAGGACGACAGTCCTGTCCCTCGCCGTGCCACTAACACAACACATGGGCACAGCGGATCTCTTCACACAAACAAACAAACAACAAACACGAAGAGTATTTCCAGGACGACAGTCCTGTCCCTCGCCGTGCCCCTAACACAACACATGGGCACGGCGGATCTCTTCAAACAAACACCACGCAGACAAACACTTACCACGAGACATGACCACGAACGAAGGAGAAAGAAAAAGAGACTCGGCGGCTTCCGAATGGTGGCTGGTCATTCTGTGACGGGCGGGGGTGAGCAACGAAAAGGAAGCGATCACGCAAAGTCTCAGGGAAAAATGATGGTTTAATAGAAAGTGTGCAAACCTAAATCCCGTGCACTATCTCCAAATTAAGGATATAATGACCAGCGGTCAACTGGTACGACGACAAGACATATATAGACAGACAAACGACCATCAGGTGGGAACGGATCACGGGCTCCGCCCACCTGAGGGGCGTACACGACATCACAAAAACAACAACACAGCCGCTGTGGACGGAGGCGACCGGTAGGGGGCCGCCTCACCGTGACAATACTACTATATATATTACATGTTTCCCTATTTTTGTGAAGCAAACACTTGAGCGAACATATTTCAAGCAACAATATAATTGATCTCTTTCAGCAAAGGTGTAGTTTCATATGAAATATGAAAGTATTTTGAAAATATGCCTTCATATTTTCAGGTTTAGGAACATATTTATTTATTTATGCAATATTCTAAGTCAATATAACCTCATTAGGATGAGAGCTGAGATTGTTCTGAACATTTTGATATGGGATATGTGGGTAAAATGCTGATCTCTGCTCTCAACATTCTATATGGCTTGATTGTTTCAGATCTGTTCTAGAATGTTTACCAACATTCCATGAAATAGTAGTCATGGCAACCAAGTGTAAACTAAAGATCATTCTCAATTTGGAGTAAGATAACGCATGTGCATTCAAAACCTTTCTACACAAACATTGCTTTAAAACTGTCTACAGAAATGGTAATTACTTCAATTTACATTGTTAAGTGCGACAGCATAAGAAGTGTAAGAAATGTTTATAGATTTGTGGCAAATTAAGACAAAATATGATATTTAATGTGTTTCAGAGCAATAGGAAACGTAGTTCTACTGGTCCATATGGCTTACGAAAGAACACAGTACCTTCAAAACGACTAAGGGACTCTTTGGTGGAGGGAGCTTCATCATCTACGAGTAAAGGGTCCAAGTCTAAAGCTGCAGTTTTCTCGATACAGGTGCTCACCTTTTACTATTTAGAAATATTTATCTATATAGTCTTGGACTTTTATTGTGCTGGCAGCATGAACATGTACAGCACTACAATGTTCAACAGGAAATGAGAAATACAGTCCAACAAATATGGGCTTTAAATTATTTTTCTACGTATAAGACACCAGGATCAACTTATGAAGGACTTCACTAATGGGCTAACCATACTTAACCACATTTTGCTTGTAGCTGACAATTAATTTTGAACTTTTCCTGAAAATTCCATTGCGTTATTCATTAGTTTTAAGCTCGAAGCCTCTTTTACCTTTATTGTTGGATGCAGAGTGATGCTCAGAAGCAGGAGGGAGAAGACTATGGCAGTTCCATAAACACTCATTGGACTGAAGAATCCAGGAACACTGAAGACGTTTTCTTCCCTCATTTATCAGACTCCTCCTTTAAAGCTGAGGTAAATTCAGATCTAAGAGGACATTTCTCTGTAGAAACATTGAAATGGTCATAAAGCCTGAACTGTAGTAGCAGGTTAGAAATATGCCATTTAGTGATTTAGCAGTGAATGATTGGTGAACATTGAACTCTCTTGTTGTGCTTCTTGATTTAGAAAGCAGAAATTAGTAAGAGGGAGGCTGAACTGCAGGAGAGTCTGAGGAAACACACAGAGTTTGTGGAGGAGTGGTACATTAAGAACGCCGCTGTTCTTCCAGACCTCCGTCCACACACCACAGCTGCTGCCTCAAAGCCAGACATGAGCTCCATCGCGGGACAGCAGAGCAGGGACGAGCCCCTGATTATCCATGGCCACAATGTGCAGGAGTACAATCACCACTGTGTGGTGGAGCGGATGCTCAGGGGTCCTACCGGACAGCCCCGGCCTTACAGCTTGGAGCTGGGCGCTAAGATCAAGCAGCGTCTGTGGGAGGAGCTCTGCTGTCCCACGCTGTGTGAGGAAGTGCAGCCTGACGGACGCGTCTGTGTTACCCAGACCTTCTGCAGACCCACTCTGAAACGCTTTGCACCCAGAGTTCAAGTGGACATCAGTGGAGAACCCCTGCCTGAACAGCCTAGGAAGAAAAGGCCAAGACACTGAAATGATTTTTAATACTTACATTATTATTTCTTTTAAGGTTTGCCCTGCCCCTTTCGGTTTGTTCGTTGTTGCTTTGGTTTCTCCACTCCCCATTTTGCCTTTCCACACCTTCTTTCATTGGTTTGGCATCTTCCCTGTTTTATAATGTAAACAATACTAAAAATAAACAGAGTAGGTGTGTCCAAACGTTTGACTGGTATGTATGTATGCATATGCTTGTATGTTTGTAGAGGTATTCATTGTTGGAGTGACATACACATGTACACAGGGTTTCCAGAAAACCGGACATTTCAGACGCAGGAACAACAAACTGCATCTATAGTTGCAGGAGGCCACACGAGTTTCAGCTGCAAGCTGGCAGAGTGCGTGATGGATGGCTTCTTGGTAAGCATCAAATTTAAAGTATTTATATAAAAGCATTTGACAGTTCCAGCTTAGAATGATTAATTTAAAACATGGGTAATTGTTAAATTACTTAGGAAACAGCAGCTAGGCTCTCAAGACGTGGCTGATGATCCACAGACTGACCGGGAGTGGAGATACATTTCTCTTCATTCTCGCACCTGGTCAGTCGTGGAGACGGCGATTGGTTCTGTGGTTCAGTCTTTTGGCTAGTTTAGCTACGATTCTATGTGTATAGTAGTCTGCTCGTTTGGTTGTACGGTTTCATGTTCTTTGCATGTCATTGTGTGGTTTTCTGTTTAGTTCCCGTAAGTATCTAGTTTGTCTTATTTAGTTTGTCCTCATGCCTCATCGTTCTCGTGTTGATCGTAGGCCATATCAGGAGGACAACCAGAACAAAACAAATACACAGGCATAACTAACACAGAATGATACGAAACGAGGCAGGGTAACACAGAACAGAGTAAACCCACGGAGAATGCAAATACCAGGGTAACGATCACGAAGAACACCAAACCACAAAATAACCGACAACGGGCTAGGGAAACACAGGGATATAAATACATGGAACTAAACTAGACACAGATGAAGACAATGAGGACACGAGCGTGGTAGACGGGGAGGAACCATGGAGACAGACACGCAGCGAACAACACAGACACGAGGAGCAGGGAAACTGGAGTGAGAGCTAGAGAGGGAGGCGTAGCCCTACGTGACAATCTCCCTTGCCCACATAGTGAGATGTAAAATAAAGAATCATGATATAAAAGATTGTGGTAGAATGTCACAATATATGAAACATTTATTACTTTTTAAATAAAATACCTTAACCTGTTTCTTCTGGTTCTGCCACTGTGTCTGTACCGGACTCTGACCTGTTACAACTCTCATTCAGGTTCATCATTGTCATCACGGCCCACTAGCTCCTCCTCACTCTGTTCTTGTGGAAGAGCAACTCTGTCCTTCACCTTCCCTCTAACATAAAACATGCTGGCTTTCATCATTTCAGAGGATGAAAACCTCAAATGTAAACTGGCTGTACAGCCAAAATGCAGTCTACAATTCCTATTCTTTCCAGTGGTGAAATTTATAATTTATTAAATTTATAATTAAGGTAATGTTCCAGTTTAAAAAAATTAGGGTTAGGATTAGGCTTAGAATAACAAAATGTAAGTGTTTTTTTTTTACATTTTAAATGTAATAAAAGTTTGTAAACATAGTTTTGAATTATTTTTAGTACTTACTACAACATCCTTTTCCAGTTATGACATCTTTCAAGTGTGAAACATAGCTTGACACAAGTGTCTTGCAATGACCTATGGGTATCTTGGCCCATTCCTCATGGGCAAAAGCCTCCAGTTCAGTCACATTCTTAGGCTTGCACGCTGCAACTGCCTTCTTTAGGTCCCACCAGAGGTTCTCAATTGGATTTAAGTCTGGTGATTGCGATGGCCACTCTAGAATGTTCCAGCCTCTCATCTTCAACCATGCTCTAGTGGACTTGGATGTGTGGTTCGGATCATTGTCCTGTTGGAAGGTCCAACGTCTACCAAGCCGCAGGTTTGTGACTGATTCCATCACATTTTCCTCCAAGATCTCCTGGTACTGAAGGGAATTCATGGTACCATGCACACGTTGAAGCTTTCCTGTGCCATTAGAAGCAAAACAGCCCCAAAGCATAATTGACCCGCTGGTGATGGTACTAATAATCCAGATGATTGGTTGTTGATGGCGATCATTATTATCTGTCCTGATGCACAAACTGCAGTAGTCCTCTTGTGCTGGGAGCCTGGGTGAAGTTCAGGTTGCACAGCTGCCCGTGGTCTCTACTCCAGGAAGAAGCACAGGAGACCTACATGATGGACAGAAGGAGAGACAGAAAAGCAGAATAAAGACTAAACAAAGCTTTATGTTTTCATGATGTGTTAGGGAGATGTGAACCGACGGAGACACTCTCAAACATCACGGACACCCCCCTTTGCTGTGTCGTTGACGTTTTGAACCTTAGTGATGAGCAAGAATAGTCAGAAGCATTTGGGTAAGATATCAAAGTAAAATAAAATTTATTAAAGATGGATCAATCCAGAAATCTCTGTTACAGAGTACACTGTATTGTTGCCTATTATTGGTCTCAATAACATCCCTCAGTGTTCAGAAGTAGTCTGCTGACAAAGAGGGTATTAGTAGTTTCTTTGTGTGATTTTGAATAAGTGAATGTTGCATGTAGAAAGATGCTCCTCTATAAAACTGAAGTAGCAGGGGAATCTTAACAGGTCTTTAATGTTTTGGTGCATCTGTTCCTACATCATTACATCATCATCATGTCAGAGCTTCAGGATCACTCCTGAAATATGCAAATAAGAAGACGTCGGTTATTTCTCAAAATGGACTGAAGCTCTTCCTGTGTGAGTGAAGAACCTTGGCAGTTTTCTCATATGTGGTGATGGCATGTAGAAGTGACATCCATGTAAATAGGAGGGTTTAAGCCCTCCCTCCTGCTGCTTGGACAAGAACCAATTATTTCAGTGTTTGCAGTGTTGAGGACAGAGAATAGGGAGCTGTAAATCTCTACTGGTGATGATGGATAAAAATTAAGGTTATATCATCTGAAATAAATATGCTGATTTCAGGTATAAAATCAATTCTGGTTTGAATCTGTGGGCATCTGAAATGCTGTTCCAACTATTGCCAATGGATGGGGGTGTGGAGAAAAACGATTCTTAATGAATCATCTCCTACGATTGGACGACAGAAACAGACAGGAGTAGTCCTGAACTGAACTGAGCAGATGTGTAGCCTGTCTTGTTAAGTGTGGATGTAGGTGCTTACATGTGTATCCTGACTTGGACCTGGCATGGAGTTGGGTTTGTGTTTTGCAAGTCTCAAGTAAGTCCAAGTCTTTATACCTCAAGTCCCGAGTCAAGTCTCAAGCAAAGACACTCAAGTCAAGTCAAGTCTCGAGTCAAGACAGGCAACAGTCAAGTCAAGTCCCAAGTCTGAAACTTGGAATTTCAAGTCCTTTCGAGTCTTTTTTTTTTTTACCAATGTTGCAGGTATATTTTAAATGTAAATAATAGACATTATCTTTTTAAAATCTGTATTCTCCTCAAATCTTAATAAAACATGTGCAACTGAAAACACGAAGTATAAAAAAAAATTAAAATTACACCTCTTTATTGCACAGTTCAATTTGTTAAACTTAGCTGCAAAAATATTCATACTTTAAACTACAATTTTCCAGAAATAAATATTATGTGAAAAAGTCATAAGTAGAACTCCATGTTCAAATAAAAAGTGCTGATATTTTCACAGTACAATACAAAGAACCATAACAGCATTTTCCCTCTCTTCTCTTATCTGGTTTCTTGGAGAACATGTGTGAGTGACACAAGACAAACAAATATAAGAACTGAACAATTAACAGGAATCTGCAACTTTAGACATTTCAGTAAACTATTCTGCATTGCATTTGCTGGCCAAAAGTCTGTATGTCATTTGTGCACGATGAATGATGTCCCCATAGCGGAAAACTCGCTCCACTTTTGTCAATATATTTTTTTCTCGACGTAGATGTCTTCAAATACACAATCCATGCTGAGATAGAACTGGATATTATGATGGTGACAGAGAGAGGCTCTCTTCCCCGAGTTCAGATACAGAACCCAGGGTTGCCAACTCTCACGCATTGAGCGTGAGACACACGCATTTGACCGTCTTCACACGCTCTCACGCCACACATCCGATTTCTCACGCCGGAAAAAAATCTAGTTTATTTACCTCTGATCCACATCTATGATTCAATGAGTTACTAGTTCGCTCTGGCACCAACCACTGGCGATCGATCGATCGCGATATAATACTTAATTTGTGTCCATTTTACACCCCGCCCGGTAAAAATTTACGTTCGCCAACCCCCCATTTGATTGGTTGTGCTGCAGCTCATGCACACACACACACGTACAGAGTGTGGAAAAGCAGAGGACTGGTCTGCGTCAGAAGGACGGAAATGAAATTAATGGGGCGCACTTTATAAATATTAATATGCGTTTTAAAATTTAGATTTGGGGTAAAAAAAAATCAAGTCTTTGCAAGTAAACAGGTTCAAGTCCAATTCAAGTCCCAAGTTATTGGTGTAAAAGTCCAAGTCAAGTCTAAGTCTCTGAATATTTTTTCAAGTCAAGTCAAAAGTCTTAATATTAATGACTCGAGTCTGACTCGAGTCCAAGTCATGTGACTCGAGTCCCCACCTCTGCCATCTTCCATTGGACCACGTTCTTCTCTCCAGCCCCACTGGAGACAACAGCAAAACAGGAGCAGCTGGAATTCAGCCAGTTCTCTATGTGTTTTAGTAAATGTACCTCAGTTAGAAGGTGAGCTACTACCTTTGCATGTAGAAGAGCAGGTAGGCTGTTCTTGCCCTGCGCTTAAAGATGGCTGGCTCATTCATTTTTGAAACCTTTGAATCATTGAATGTTAACCAGTTCTCTCCTTTCTCATCAGCTACGTCACTGATGTAGTGCCCTGTCAGGGTAGCAAGATGTCATTGGTCACTTTAGTTTCTACTGCATGTTTGTGGATAATGTCAGACTGCTCACCACTCAAAATTTGCCACAGGGCAGATGTAAGCGAAGGAGGAAACCCTGAGTGTCTCTCCCTCCTCCTTCAGCTGAAGCAAACACATCATCAGGAACTCATGAGCATCCTGTGGAAGACACATCAGAAGGGCAATGCTCCTGGACTTCAGCAGCAGCAGAGTGAGAAAACAAAGAAGGTTGTGTGCAGTTCCTGCAGGCTACTACATGTGGTTCTGATGTGTTCTGAATGGCTCAGAGGGTTGTTTAGCTGAACCTGTTCGTAGTCCTCTCCAAACGCTGGGCATCTGACTGAAATACAGGCATTCAGGGCTCTCAGGAGCTTCTTCTTCTGTGAAGAGCTACGACTAGTGAGCCTGCCTTGCTGCAAATCTGCAAAACATCTACGCAAGGTAACAGGGAGACCAAAGTGGTTTATTTCTCTCAGCATCACAACACCTCCCTAAGCCATCATATTTGAACAGTTCATTTAGACAAGTGAATCCTCTGTTCCTGATTGGCTACCTGATCATCTGGCAGCTGGATGGATCCGTCCAGCTGGAGCACTGAGCTCTGATGGGGCTCCAGAAGCAGGAGAGATTCAGTAGACACTGCAGAGTGGAGTTCTGGAGGCGGGAGGGGGAACTGCAGGTGTTCTCAATACACACCTTGACTAGCTAGCCAGGTATTTAAAAATGAAATGAAATGTGCAATGTGAAATGAGCACACATTTCATTTCATTTTACCTGGCTAGCAGAGGAGTCAATTCCAGGTTCAGAAAGTAAAAGTCCTCAACAGGATTTTGCTCAGGCTTCCTGGATTGTGTTGATTCCACTAATTTTACCTGGATTGCACTAATTAGAAAATCTAACAAGCTTGAGCAAAATCCTGGTGAGGACTTTTACTTTCGGAACCTGGAATTGACTCTGCTGGCTAGCGAGTCAACATGTGTATGAACACCTGCAATTCTCCTTCCCTTAATAGTTTTAGTAAACAATTCAGTAATGTGTAGTGTCTCCACCAAATTTCTCATGGATTTTCGTGACTGGATATGGTGACGGATTAAATCTGGTGGCTTGAAGAATCCCGTTCACCACTGTTAACGACACACTAATATAATTTACCCAGCTATAGTTTATGTATTATGCATTGATGTGCATTTATAGCACACTTGTAATATAGTAATATAATTTTCCCAGCTACATTTTATTGTCACGTAGGGCTACTCCCCCCTCTCCTAGCTGTCACTCCGGTGTCCTGCTCTTCGTGTCTGTGTTGTTCCTTGCTTGTTAATCCCGCCTTGCTTGTCTGTTACCATAGTTTCCCTCTGTCTGCCATGCCCATGTTGTCATTGTCTTCACCTGTGTCTAGTCTAGTTCTGTGTATTTATATTCCTGTGTCTCCCTAGCCCGTTTTCGGTTGTTCTGTTCATTTGCTCCATCGGTATTTGCCAATGTGCTCCGCGATCCTTGTTATTTGATTTCGTGAGTATTGTTCCTGTTCCATTGTTCATTCCTTTTAGTGTTCTCCCCATTGCCCTGTTCGTTCTCTTTGTGTGTCTGATTATGCCGATCAACTTGTCAAACCTGGATGGCTCACCTGTTACGACCCCTGCCTGTTGTTACGACTATGATTATGGAATTCCTTCTAATAAATCTCGCTCTCCTCAGCGTTTGTCTGCCTCCTAGCTGAGGAGGTGCCTGCGTTACATTTGTACTTATGTTTTATTTTATGTTGTGCATTTGTAGCACACTTGTACTATTTAAAAGCTAGTCATTTAAATTGTTTATTAAAAAAAATGAAAATTTCCACCAGGGAAATTTTAGTAAGCACCAATGCAAACTGTCTATAAGAAATTATTTCTACTTTCTTTTGTTTCCCCTCTCTTGAAGCTACATTTTATTTATTTGTAATAATTTACGCTATGTGTTTCCAGTGTAATATTCCTCTCTCACTATAGTTTACTAAATTCAGGTATCGCATGGTTAGTGTTGCTAGCTGGGAAAATAGTGAATCACTCAAATATCATAATTGGATACATTCAACCTAAAACATAATTAGCCTATAACTCACTAATGATTAAGTCAAGTCAAGTTTATTTGTATAGTGCTTTTCACAATCTTTACAAGATTAACAATCTTATGGGTCCAAATCCCTAATGAGCAAGCCAATGGCGACAGTGGCGAGGAAAAACTCCCTATGATGGTGGGGAATAGGAAGAAACCTCGGGAGGTCCAAGACTCAAAAGGGAACCCATCCTCCATTGAGCGGCCCGTTAGCACAAGTCCGTGGTGCGCAGGGTGGTTCTACAGTTCTACAGTAGTAGTCACAGTTCTCGTTCCCCGGCCGAGTAATCACAGTCCCTTCAGTGTAGATGGTGAGCCTCTGATAGGAACTAGCATCCGCACGACCTCTTGTGGCAATGGCACGTCCAACCCTGGCATCAGTACATCCACCGGCAGGTGCTTGTATCTGGATAGGTGCGTGTATCCAGCAGGGACCAGTCCCCTTCGGGTGGCCTGGTTAAATACATAAATCACACAAAAACACAAAATCAAATTATACAGACTAATACACAAGTCACACACGAACCACACAATCAGACTAAGCATACTGATGATTACATGAGTAACACCAAAGGTAAAATACAAGACAGTATGACTCCTTTGCAATTAAAACACAATCACATTACTGATAAATATTTATAAAACAATAATACATATTTCACTAACAATTTACAAAAACATTTACATTTACGGCATTTAGCAGATGATCTTATCCAGAGCGACTTACAAAGTGCTTTGCATTCAATCACAGAATTCATCCTAGGAAATAGTACGAATAGGCCAGAATTCAAGATACCATTGAGTCAGACTACTACTAAACTACAGGAGTCAATGTCATTACCTAGTGTTTTTGCAAGTTAGACATTTGCCAAGAAGCACAAATAACCACAGACAGACATACCATTTAAAGAACCACGGCAAGTGGTATCAGCTGAGTTAGTGCTCTGGTAAGAACTCAACAAACAGGTGGGTCTTCAGTCTACGCTTGAAGATAGCAATAGACTCTGCAGTCCTAGCAGCTAATGGAAGATCGTTCCACCATCTTGGAGCCAGGATGGAGAATAGTTTGGAGCTTTGTCTTCCATGAGACTTTAAGCATGGAGTTTCAAGTCGAGGCAAGCTTGAGTTTCTGAGTGTTCGCTGTACGGATTGGCTTTTGACCATGGACATCATGTAGGGAGCGTCCAGTCCATTTTTGGCTTTGTAAGCAAGCATCAATGTTTTATATCTGATGCGTGCCGCTAGGGGCCCACTGGTAGGGGGCCGCCTCACCGTGACAGACCCCCCCACCAAGCCGCACTCCCCTCCACTGGGTGTGTGGCACACAGCGGCTGCACAACAACACGAAGGGGCAGGAAGGCAAGGACAGGCAGGGACACACCTCCTGCAGTCCACGAGCTGAAACACAAAACACATAACGTTAGTCAGCTCACCTCCCTGGGCGGGACCCTGGACCGACTGGGCCGTTAACAACACAACCACGCCCCGGTCGGTCACAGGGCCCTCGCGCCCTAACCGGCCCTTGGCCGGTGAGCCCCACAGGTGTGAGGACGAGGAGCTATGGTTCCTGTGTCGTCCTTAGCGTATGTGTGTGTGCAGGTTACCTCCCCGAGGCGTGGCTTCTTCACCTCCTGGACCTACCTCCTCCCAGAGCTGACCCCTGCCTTCTGCTAGGGGTCACCCCAGCCTCCTGGGGGAGCCAACCCCTCCCGGGGTCCCTCATCACAAGGTGGACTCCTCCACCCAACCCAGGAGCGCCAGAGACCGAGGCCCAGAGCACCCCCGACGCGGGCTAGGGAGCAGCCCCAAGGGCCTCCTGGTCACCCCGGGCAGGAGGGAGGATCTCCTCCCTCAGCAGGAGCTTTTCAGACCGGAGCCCCATGGTCCCCAAACATCCGGGGGCCCCAGCCCTCTAGGGAGGGGCTCTTCATGACCGGGCTCCGGTCACCCCACAACACAAGGGGGCTCCTGCCAGGTGGAGACCCCCACAAGGTCCAGGAACACCACGACACCGCCAGGGGGAAGCACCTGCACAGAAACAGCGCACACACACACACACACACCCCCCAACACCAACATAGAACACAAACGCGCCTCAGACGCCCTCCGTACCATACCCAGTGGCACGGGACCACAACCGCCCCCTCCCAAACACACATTTAAGGGGAGGAGCAAGCGTGGAATTACACTTAACAGTAAACAACACGCTAGGACAAAACATACACACAAAGACTCGACAAACAGAACTTAGTGCGCAGACACTGAACGAACGGGACCGATACGTGCGTGCACTACACAAACGATGGTGACGCGCCGCTCAGAGTTGCAGTCGCTCCCCACATAAAACACACGACACACGGGGAGCGAGGCGACAGTGACGAGCGGCGAGCGCGTCGCACACACAAAACACTTAACATATAACAAACGCGCACGCACACGGATCCTCACGTCCGTTACCTGGACACACTAACACCACACAAGAAGAAGAGTATTTCCAGGACGACAGTCCTATCCCTCGCCGTGCCACTAACACAACACATGGGCACAGCGGATCTCTTCACACAAACAAACAAACAACAAACATGAAGAGTATTTCCAGGACGACAGTCCTATCCCTCGCCGTGCCACTAACACAACACATGGGCACGGCGGATCTCTTCAAACAAACACCACGCAGACAAACACTTACCACGAGACATGACCACGAACGAAGGAGAAAGAAAAAGAGACTCGGCGGCTTCCGAAGGGTGGCTGGTCATTCTGTGACGGGCGGGGGTGAGCAACGAAAAGGAAGCGATCACGCCAAGTCTCAGGGAAAAATGATGGTTTAATAGAAAGTGTGCAAACCTAAATCCCGTGCACTATCTCCAAATTAAGGATATAATGACCAGCGGTCAACTGGTACGACGACAAGACATATATAGACAGACAAACGACCATCAGGTGGGAACGGATCACGGGCTCCGCCCACCTGAGGGGCGTACACGACATCACAAAACAACAACAACACAGCCGCTGTGGACGGAGGCGACCGGTAGGGGGCCGCCTCACCGTGACAATACTACTATATATATTACATGTTTCCCTATTTTTGTGAAGCAAACACTTGAGCGAACATATTTCAAGCAACAATATAATTGATCTCTTTCAGCAAAGGTGTAGTTTCATATGAAATATGAAAGTATTTTGAAAATATGCCTTCATATTTTCAGGTTTAGGAACATATTATTTATTTATGCAATATTCTAAGTCAATATAACCTCATTAGGATGAGAGCTGAGATTGTTCTGAACATTTTGATATGGGATATGTGGGTAAAATGCTGATCTCTGCTCTCAACATTCTATATGGCTTGATTGTTTCAGATCTGTTCTAGAATGTTTACCAACATTCCATGAAATAGTAGTCATGGCAACCAAGTGTAAACTAAAGATCATTCTCAATTTGGAGTAAGATAACGCATGTGCATTCAAAACCTTTCTACACAAACATTGCTTTAAAACTGTCTACAGAAATGGTAATTACTTCAATTTACATTGTTAAGTGCGACAGCATAAGAAGTGTAAGAAATGTTTATAGATTTGTGGCAAATTAAGACAAAATATGATATTTAATGTGTTTCAGAACACTAGGAAACGTAGTTCTACTGGTCCATATGGCTTACGAAAGAACACAGTACCTTCAAAACGACTAAGGGACTCTTTGGTGGAGGGAGCTTCATCATCTACGAGTAAAGGGTCCAAGTCTAAAGCTGCAGTTTTCTCGATACAGGTGCTCACCTTTTACTATTTAGAAATATTTATCTATATAGTCTTGGACTTTTATTGTGCTGGCAGCATGAACATGTACAGCACTACAATGTTCAACAGGAAATGAGAAATACAGTCCAACAAATATGGGCTTTAAATTATTTTTCTACGTATAAGACACCAGGATCAACTTATGAAGGACTTCACTAATGGGCTAACCATACTTAACCACATTTTGCTTGTAGCTGACAATTAATTTTGAACTTTTCCTGAAAATTCCATTGCATTATTCATTAGTTTTAAGCTCGAAGCCTCTTTTACCTTTATTGTTGGATGCAGAGTGATGCTCAGAAGCAGGAGGGAGAAGACTATGGCAGTTCCATAAACACTCATTGGACTGAAGAATCCAGGAACACTGAAGACGTTTTCTTCCCTCATTTATCAGACTCCTCCTTTAAAGCTGAGGTAAATTCAGATCTAAGAGGACATTTCTCTGTAGAAACAATGAAATGGTCATAAAGCCTGAACTGTAGTAGCAGGTTAGAAATATGCCATTTAGTGATTTAGCAGTGAATGATCGGTGAACATTGAACTCTCTTGTTGTGCTTCTTGATTTAGAAAGCAGAAATTAGTAAGAGGGAGGCTGAACTGCAGGAGAGTCTGAGGAAACACACAGAGTTTGTGGAGGAGTGGTACATTAAGAACGCCGCTGTTCTTCCAGACCTCCGTCCACACACCACAGCTGCTGCCTCAAAGCCAGACATGAGCTCCATCACGGGACAGCAGAGCAGGGACGAGCCCCTGATTATCCATGGCCACAATGTGCAGGAGTACAATCACCACTGTGTGGTGGAGCGGATGCTCAGGGGTCCCTCCGGACAGCCCCGGCCTTACAGCTTGGAGCTGGGCGCTAAGATCAAGCAGCGTCTGTGGGAGGAGCTCTGCTGTCCCACGCTGTGTGAGGAAGTGCAGCCTGACGGACGCGTCTGTGTTACCCAGACCTTCTGCAGACCCACTCTGAAACGCTTTGCACCCAGAGTTCAAGTGGACATCAGTGGAGAACCCCTGCCTGAACAGCCTAGGAAGAAAAGGCCAAGACACTGAAATTATTTTTAATACTTACATTATTATTTCTTTTAAGGTTTGCCCTGCCCCTTTCGGTTTGTTCGTTGTTGCTTTGGTTTCTCTACTCCCCATTTTGCCTTTCCACACCTTCTTTCATTGGTTTGGCATCTTCCCTGTTTTATAATGTAAACAATACTAAAAATAAACAGAGTAGGTGTGTCCAAACGTTTGACTGGTATGTATGTATGCATATGTACGGAAGAGGATTAGGGCCACTATAAAAAAAAATATATGGGACATTGGAAAAAAAAAGGGCAGCCAGAATTCTGAGATTAAAGTCAGAATTCTGACTTTTTTCTCACAATTCTGACTTTAATCTCACAATTCTGACTTTATTCTCAGAATTCTGACTTTAATCTCACAATTCTGACTTTATTCTCAGAATTCTGACTTTAATCTCACAATTCTGACTTTAATCTCAGAATTCTGACTTTAATCTCACAATTCTGACTTTATTCTCAGAATTGTGACTTTTTTCTCGGAATTGTGGGTACTTGGAAGTCATCAGCTTAATGACAGAGACATATGCAGTTGGTGAACAAACCCGTGGACGGAAATGTCCGATTTAAACGAGTTTCTCCGTGGGCGAGGAGTGCCAGAAGACAGCATTTCCATTATGGAAGAGCAGAAGGTGAGTAACAAAGACAGTTTGTCGGCTGGCACTTTTTTCTCAGCAAGTTACCGTTACTTGTTAGCATGTTTGTTAGCTTATAATGTTAGGCAAATAGGCAACGTCTCACATTACATCAAAGTTGGTCAATTGACGGGTTTTTGAGTATTATTGTACTTCTTTTCAGTTTGAACTGAGTACGTTTACTACGGCAATTAAGCAGCACGTTATGAGCGCTAGCCACCTGCTAATATCAGTTTAAGACTGTTCAAGACTGAAATCACAATTTATACTAGGGTTGCCACCTGTCCCGGTTTTCCCGGGACTGTCTCGGATTTCCCGGTTTATCTCGGTTTTCCTTCTTTTTAATATTCAGTCCCGGCAAAAAAAAAAATTATTTAATGGCCCGATTTTCACTAGGTTAGTTCCAACGACTATTTAGACTGTTTCTGCACACTTTAAATCTGTCTTTTTTTCTCGCTGTGTCCATTTTACACCCCCGGTAACAACTTACGTTCGCCAGTGTAGTGTAGTGCCTGTACATTTACATTTTAATGGTCCAATGAAGGTACTTTAAAAACCAGGACATTTCCTCATTTAAAAAACAAAAAAAATAATCCGGGACAGGACGTGAAATACGGACATGTCCCAGGAAATACGGACGTTTGGTCACCCTACTTAAAGGTCATACTGTAGCTCCCTTATCCCATTATTGTATTTGTCCCAGAATACATGGTTTTCCTGTTAATTGGAGACACTGGCTGTGTTCGAAATAGCCTACTACATACTGGATACTGCATACTGCACTCAGTATATACTGGATACTGCATACTGGTCCTCGTAGTAGTATGCAGTACAGTTTCCAGTATGCGACAAAAGCAAAGCATACTACGGGGTCATGTGAGCGTAGCGTTGCATGATGGGATGCAGTACACCACAAAGATAGCTCTGTTCGCGTACTAATATTTTGCGGAAGTAGTATGTCATCCGGGGATGTTTCGCGTACTGGAAAAATTATTTTTATTCGCATACTGCATACTGGATACTGATCTGGGGCCCAAGCAGTACGCCACTATGTAGTAGGCTATTTCGAACACAGCAACTGACACAGCTTGAGGTGACTGTTTGTTGTTATTTGGTGCTGTATAAATAAAATGTAATTTAATTGTTTTGCAACGTGAACTTTGAAGAAACTTATTTTCTTTCTTCTTCTCTGCAGATTGACAGTGCTGTCATAGCACTGATGGATGACGCAGCTCTTGCAAATTACATCCCTTCCTATGGAGACCGCATTGCCATCTTCAATTTCTGCAAAAGCAAGCAACCACTCTCACAAAGAAAACAAGGACTTTTACAAAAACTTCGTGAAAAAATGCAAAACAGAAAGGAAGGTCCCAAGGAGAACACTTCACATGCAGACACACGAACAAGACAGACAAAGAAGCAAAAGACATCAAGAAATGTTGAAATAGGATGGATCCATCATGATGGAAAAATAACCAAACAGGTGAGGGCAAAACAGGGAGGTGGCACCAGAAAAATTCAAATGGCCACTGATGCAGGATTGAAGGATATTCTTCAGCAAGGAAAGAATTTTTTTTTCCCTGATGGAGTGTCTCCTAAAGGATGTGAAACTGATTTTGAGTTTGAGGTCTGGGACTTTAAACAGAACCACCTCACTGATGACACTTGCCAGTCTATTGGTGATATGTATGAAGCAGCAAGTCTGACAATGTTACGCTTCTACATTGCAACAAAGCCAAAATATGTTGAAGAAGAGGCCAGTGAGACATCTGAAGTGATGTTTGTCTCTGCAAGCAGTGGCAGTGAAATTAATCCAACAGAAGTGGCAGAAGTCTTAGGT
Organism: Brachyhypopomus gauderio; assembly: GCF_052324685.1. NCBI lineage: Eukaryota > Metazoa > Chordata > Actinopteri > Gymnotiformes > Hypopomidae > Brachyhypopomus > Brachyhypopomus gauderio. Next base: position 6,971,817 of record NC_135217.1, read on the forward strand.
AATTTTCATGGAGACGACCATCCTTTAGAAATTTCAGATGATTCAGAGATAACCTTTGGTCCCACTTTTGATGCTGAAGAAGATACAGATGACACATTAATCTATGAAGGTTTTCTTGTACCCCTCAGTCCAGCTAATCCAGAGGATGTAATAACAATCATTGTACATCATGCTAACATTTTACATGACATGATTACTGCTTTCTGTGATGCAGAGATTTTGACCAAAACACTGAATGTGAAACGCATACTTCCAGACAATACAGAAGAAGCAGGTAGAGGATCAGGGGTACTGAGAGATGTACTCAGCTGCTTCTGGCAAGAATTCTATGAGCGATGCACCCTTGGTGCAACAGTTAAAGTGCCATTCATTCGCCATGATTTTTCTGCTGAAAAATGGATGGCAACTGGCAGAATACTTCTGAAAGGTTACCAAGACTGTCAGTATTTTCCAACCAAACTTGCTATCCCTTTTCTTGAACAAGTGCTTTTCAACTGTGTTTACAGTGATCTTAAAGTGCATTTTCTGCAGTTTGTGAGCAGCCAAGAATGTGAAGTTTTGGTGCAAGCAGTAAGTGATTTCACTGCAGTTGACATGGATGATCTTGTGGAAGTTCTTGACAATTATGGCTGTAGGAAAAGAATCACCGCTGAGACACTTCCAACAATCCTTAATGAAATAGCACATAAAGAGCTTGTCCAAAAACCAATGTTTGTTATTGACTGTTGGAGGGAAATCACCCATCACCACCTTGCCCTCACTCCAGAGACATTGACAAAGTTGTTCTCGGACCTGCAGCCAACTTCAAAAAAAGTCTGCCAACTTCTGAAATTTTCTGTTGATTTGACACCAAAGCAAAAGGAAGTGGTAAATCATCTGAAACGATTCATCAGAGAGTTGGATGACATTAAACTTCAGAAATTTCTGCAATTCTGCACCGGATCAGATCTTGTAGTGACAGACAGTATTTATGTGGAGTTTCAAGCTATGACAGAGTTTACAAGAAGACCAGTTGCACACACGTGTGGGAAGATTCTGCAAATAGCTGACAGCTATGAAAACTTCCCAGATTTCCGTTCTGAATTTAATGCAGTTCTGGAAAGCAATGTCTGGGTAATGGACATTGTATAAACTCTCACAGGAACAGCAATTCACTATGTTTGAACTATTTATGCAGACTAGAGCAGAACTGCAAAGGATAAGAATACACATTTGAGCTCTATACAAAACACTCCTTCTTGTTCTTTTATAATTAGAAAGAAGTTACCATATTTGTGTCAGAAGCCCAGTTTTGGCTACAAATCTTCCAGTCTCTTTTATTATCCAGTTTCACAATAAACTAGTACAGTCACAAAACAAAATGAACTGGCACACTGTCCGTTACCATAGCTAAAGCTATTTTCACCTAATCCAAGTTCTCTAGTTGCATAACAGAAACCTTGAGCAACAACAAAAATTGTGCTCATTAGAGATGTATGCAATATAAAGAAAATGTTCTTTCATATTTTCTTTAATGCACCCAGTGAAAGATTTTTTTTGTTAAGTTGTGTGAAAGTTTACATCACATTTATCTATTTTGCGCAAAGCCAAATACTTTTGTAAGGACTAAGACAAATTTATCCTGATGTTCTATTGTAAGTATTATAGGCAGTTAGACACTGTTTTGCTAGTTGCAGGAATGTGCATAATTTTGCACATTTGCATTAGTCATGCTTGCGATATTTTGCTTTATATGCCCTTGTTAGTTTAAAAGATCAAAGGTTGGTATTTGCTGTTGGATGCTCAAGTACCACATAAGCACACATTTGTGAACGCACATGTTTTTAGAATATATTCATGCATTTCCACTGTTTTCTTAAATGGTGTGTTGTTTCTAAACATTCATCCAAGAAAATGTTGCAAGCTGCAAAATAAATAAGAGTTTTGAAGACATTTACTGATTGTCATTGCACAGACACTATACAGTGCAGTGTCCAAGGGCTGTGATTATTCTTTCATTCTTATGCCATCATTCTTACGTCATTCTTATACAAAATTTCCATGTTCTCTAGTATTAGTTTCAAGACTAAAAAGAATGTCCTTGTTACCTATGGAAATATTGGGCATTTTTATTGTATGCATGTTCCAATTTCCAATAAAATGTTACTTTTACCACTACATTTATATTGTAGTTCTGAGTCTTTTGATAAAGTTCAGTATCCATTTGAACCATATCCATAACCTGACCTTGAGCCTTCACTGCTTATGTCTTACATGGCGCTTTGCTTGAAGAAGTTGATTATTTTCCAAAGTTATATACCAAATTAAAGGGTATGTTGGTGACCGTTGCAGCCACTGTTCTGTCAAATTGGTGCTGGTATACCGTGAATAACAATTAACCTTTCGGCTGTATGTCTTATAATTGTATGAATCATGTTAATTAGCTTTGTACATGACAGCTCATACTGCATCAGTATGGAAACGACTAATTTAATGAAAGCCAAAATCTTATAACATTACAGTACAAAGATGATGGTAAAATGTGATGGTTCTTCATTAAAATCTTAATTTTATTTCTACTAAAAGCCCAAAATATGTAACAGCTTGATATATTAACAATGATGTGTTTATATAAATGTTATGTAGTTTAGACCCAAAAATGTGGAGTACATGCATCTATGATTTACAGAAACATATAATGATAAAATGTCCTGGTGCCTGGGTTGCTAGCCAGGAACAATAGGAATACACGTGACAACAGAAACACAATTAACAGAGCTATTTTATTCTTCTAATGGCAGATCTGCTATAAGCACTCTGAATTTACATTTAACAAAAAGTATTCACAGAATGACATGAAAAGAATGACATGGCAAGCCTGTTTGCTTGTACCCAAAATGCATTTATCTGGAAAATGTCTTACACTTGTGACGGGCAGGGTGAGCGACTAAAAAGGAAGCGATCACGCCAAGTCTCAGGGAAAAAGAATGGTTTAATTGAAGGTGCGCAAACCAAAAACCCGTGCAATAAATCCAAATTAAGGATGTAATGACCAGTGGTCAACTGGTACAAAGACAAGACATATATAGGCAAACAAACGACCCTCAGGTGAGAGGGAACACGGGCTCCGCCCTCCTGAGGGACGCACACGACGTAACAAAACAACAACAATAACAGCAACACAACACAATAGGGTACTTGTAATACATGGCAACAGTTATTAAATCATATGATCAAGACAAACCAACATTTTATTTAAATTTGCACATGTAAATAGTGGATGTGTGCCATTTCTTAAATACTGTGGAGTATTTCTTCTCTTAACCTGATATACAGGTCAGCTGCAGCAAGTGGGTCTACTGGGGCTTCCCATTCATTTTCTACCATAAGTAGACAACAAAGTTCAAAGACAGTTTCATCACAGGGAAATCGACCTTTTGGAGTGCACTCTTCCATACAAACAGTGAGCTCCTCCAGGTGAATCGGTTTCAGTCTGTCCTCAGCATTGTGCAGCTCTGGGAATGAGAACATCATGACTGGCCGGCCCGGTGCAGCACCACCACTTGATCTTGGTCGAATTTTGTGCGAGTTCCATGTGTTTACGACATCATCAAGTTCATCCTACAAAGAAAGTAGCGCAGAATATAAGAATAAAACAAACTGTGTACCAATAACTCTTGCCAAAGTTAAGGCTTATGAAGTCATCAATAGACAGCAAGAATTTTCATTCAAGTGACCTCTAATCAATCTAAAAACAAGCAGTAACTACAAAGTAGCACTTTCACCAGTCAGCAATCACCAATAAGTGTAACAATTTATTCTGGGTGTTCAGTAATTCCACAAACTATTTTCATGATAACTTCACAAATTCAGAACACTGCTTTCTGCCCAAAACGAGGGCTGTACATTTTCGGGGAACCAGATTCCCCAGCAATTTAAACCATGTGGGAAAAAAACAAATTTGCTCCATGCACCTGTACTGAGAAAGTTGCAGTTAGTCTAATTGGTATTTATCCATTTTGCTTCTACTTATCCTTTTAAATGAAAAAAAACAAGATTTTCCATGTCAAAGAAAGATTTTATAATTACTAATAACACTACTATATTGATTTACAATATACAATGTCTACAACTGAGACATTACAGAGGATGAGGACACTTTTACCTGAACAAGATTAAGAAAGCAGAACTGGATAAGACTTTTGTCCAAAAAGTCTCCCGTGAAGTGACCATCATCCTGAAATGTTTTAAATAAGTTCATCCAGAACTGTGCACTCTGTTTGCGGAGGGTAGCCCACCATCCTTCAATGCGCTGGTTGGCTGTACTTGTTCCATATAAGAAACTTCTCTGCCCTGCAAAACTGTCTGTGTGATTTCTACGCAAAAACATTTGCATTTGTTCTACACAACCATTTTCTGTGCCCCTGTCAGCACGTACTCTCTCTGGACATCCATTCATGCATGAAACTGTTTTCAAAAAGTAACTTGCAACCAATTTAGGGTCACTGTTTGTGGTATAGGCCTCCAGCCATAAAACATAGCGGCTAAAACCATCTATGCAACCATTGATGGCAATGCCATAGGGTTTTAATTTGTCATAGCCATCCATGTGCCAAAGTGCATTTGGTCCTCTGCAGCTGTACTGACGTCTTCTCAAGCGTCGAGCTCGTCTTAATTCCACACCTTGTGGATCAACCAATTTGATAATGCGTCTTATGGTATCTTGTGACACAACAAATCCACGTTGAACTGCACGAAGATGTAGCCAACGATAACCTTGCATCTGGCCACTGGTCATGATCTCTTGTTGAACAAAGGCCAGTACTTCTTGCAGGTCTGTCTGATTCTTTCTTCTGAAGAGCCCTAGTCTTTTACAAATTCTCTTTAGGGTACGAATACTTATAAGTATCTGATTATTATGAGCTAAAATTGCAAGTATTTCTTTGTTACTGAAAGACAGTCTGAAGTACAATCGAATTAAGTCATCTAACTCTGACATTGTAGGCACCGTTTCTGTCACTCCAGGGTCCAGCCTTTCACAAAAGTCCTTGTTTTCTTTGTGAGAGTGGTTGCTTGCTTTTGCAGAAATTGAAGATGGCAATGCGGTCTCCATAGGAAGGGATGTAATTTGCAAGAGCTGCGTCATCCATCAGTGCTATGACAGCACTGTCAATCTGCAGAGAAGAAGAAAGAAAATAAGTTTCTTCAAAGTTCACGTTGCAAAACAATTAAATTACATTTTATTTATACAGCACCAAATAACAACAAACAGTCACCTCAAGCTGTGTCAGTTGCTGTGTTCGAAATAGCCTACTACATAGTGGCGTACTGCTTGGGCCCCAGATCAGTATCCAGTATGCAGTATGCGAATAAAAATAATTTTTCCAGTACGCGAAACATCCCCGGATGACATACTACTTCCGCAAAATATTAGTACGCGAACAGAGCTATCTTTGTGGTGTACTGCATCCCATCATGCAACGCTACGCTCACATGACCCCGTAGTATGCTTTGCTTTTGTCGCATACTGGAAACTGTACTGCATACTACTACGAGGACCAGTATGCAGTATCCAGTATATACTGAGTGCAGTATGCAGTATCCAGTATGTAGTAGGCTATTTCGAACACAGCCAGTGTCTCCAATTAACAGGAAAACCATGTATTCTGGGACAAATACAATAATGGGATAAGGGAGCTACAGTATGACCTTTAAGTAGGGTGACCAAACGTCCGTATTTCCTGGGACATGTCCGTATTTCACGTCCTGTCCCGGATTATTTTTTTTGTTTTTTAAATGAGGAAATGTCCTGGTTTTTAAAGTACCTTCATTGGACCATTAAAATGTAAATGTACAGGCACTACACTACACTGGCGAACGTAAGTTGTTACCGGGGGTGTAAAATGGACACAGCGAGAAAAAAAGACAGATTTAAAGTGTGCAGAAACAGTCTAAATAGTCGTTGGAACTAACCTAGTGAAAATCGGGCCATTAAATAATTTTTTTTTTTTGCCGGGACTGAATATTAAAAAGAAGGAAAACCGAGATAAACCGGGAAATCCGAGACAGTCCCGGGAAAACCGGGACAGGTGGCAACCCTAGTATAAATTGTGATTTCAGTCTTGAACAGTCTTAAACTGATATTAGCAGGTGGCTAGCGCTCATAACGTGCTGCTTAATTGCCGTAGTAAACGTACTCAGTTCAAACTGAAAAGAAGTACAATAATACTCAAAAACCCGTCAATTGACCAACTTTGATGTAATGTGAGACGTTGCCTATTTGCCTAACATTATAAGCTAACAAACATGCTAACAAGTAACGGTAACTTGCTGAGAAAAAAGTGCCAGCCGACAAACTGTCTTTGTTACTCACCTTCTGCTCTTCCATAATGGAAATGCTGTCTTCTGGCACTCCTCGCCCACGGAGAAACTCGTTTAAATCGGACATTTCCGTCCACGGGTTTGTTCACCAACTGCATATGTCTCTGTCATTAAGCTGATGACTTCCAAGTACCCACAATTCCGAGAAAAAAGTCACAATTCTGAGAATAAAGTCAGAATTGTGAGATTAAAGTCAGAATTCTGAGATTAAAGTCAGAATTGTGAGATTAAAGTCAGAATTCTGAGAATAAAGTCAGAATTGTGAGATTAAAGTCAGAATTCTGAGAATAAAGTCAGAATTGTGAGATTAAAGTCAGAATTGTGAGAAAAAAGTCAGAATTCTGACTTTAATCTCAGAATTCTGGCTGCCTTTTTTTTTTCCAATGTCCCATATATATATTTTTTTTATAGTGGCCCTAATCCTCTTCCGTACATATGCTTGTATGTTTGTAGAGGTATTCATTGTTGGAGTGACATACACATGTACACAGGGTTTCCAGAAAACCGGACATTTCAGATGCAGGAACAACAACAAACTGCATCTATAGTTGCAGGAGGCCACACGAGTTTCAGCTGCAAGCTGGCAGAGTGTGTGATGGATGGCTTCTTGGTAAGCAGTTCTGAAGCCTGACAGCTGTCCTCTTGACCTCCTGTCTGCGACTCACGAAACTGCCCCTCTTCTGGGTCGCCTGCTCTTTGTCCAGATCTGGCTCTGGGTGTGGATCAGGGTGGGGTTCAGGGTGGGGTTCAGGGTGTGTTTGCTGGGGTGTGCCTGTATCAGATCCTGCATTCACATAAAAATTTCCATGTCAGACTCAGCAAGACTGAAGACAGTAAAGAGAAATGAATCACTATTGGACAAAAAACAAACATACTTTTACAACAAAACACAAAATAAAATCCAAACCCACTCACTACTGTATATTCACACAAATACAGACAAGAACAAACACACACACACACACACACACACCTGGGTATAACAGCAAGGCCCATGCTTAGGTTCTGTGCTTGGTACCACTGCTGAATTGCCTGAATACTGTTCTCATCCCAGCTCTCTCCTTCCTGTTTAAGAGGCAATGACCATGCAGTGTGGGAACACAACAGTGGACAGTGCTGACACACACCCTGCACCACGTCACATCACAACAACCCAGAACAGTGCTGTGCTGGCTTAGAAACTACACACATGTAGGACATGGCTTGTGCACCATCTTTGATCTATGAAAAAATGTGTGAATTTTGAGATTTGAAACACATACACACACATCTTTCTCCCACACATGCATGTACTGCGAGAGACCAATTCCTGAGTTTTCATCGAGAACAGTAACACTGCACAAACACACACACATACTGACAAGTAGGTCTATAAATGTTTACCATATTAACCAGTTAGTAGTAGTTTAAATACAAACATACACTATTAATGGTTTATTTGTGGTACTAAAACATTTGATAATAATGAAGATTTAAAGATGCCTTTAGTGGCATTATACCATCTAGAGAAAATAGAATGAACACTCAATGTTAAAATTAATCCATGTACACTGAGACGTGGGATCGATATGAGATATTGTTCCCACAATCTCCTGCTAGTCCTGACTGTGATAAACAGTTCATTCCTTTAGCGTGAAATTGAGACATTCTAATGCTAGAAATTTAGTTTCAAGGTAAATGGCAAAGAGTGTTCTAGAGCAGAGGTCACTATGCGGTCCGGATCCGGACCCGAACGCAGTCCTGTCCGGACCCAATCTCATTCCTGATGAACTCTGCAAGTTTCTATTTCCGTGGTCCGCAACCAACAGACCTCGGTCCGGATACGGACCCAAATGCCATCCCATCCGGACCCAGAATAAATTGTTAAAAATATATATATATATTTTTTAAACCAGATAACCATATTATAATAACCATATTATTTATTTATGCAATACTCAACGTAAGCTCATTAGGATGAGAGCTGTATACAAATTAAGGATATAATGACCAGCGGTCAACTGGTACGACGACAAGACATATATAGACAGACAAACGACCATCAGGTGGGAACGGATCACGGGCTCCGCCCACCTGAGGGGCGTACACGACATCACAAAACAACAACAACACAGCCGCTGTGGACGGAGGCGACCGGTAGGGGGCCGCCTCATCGTGACAGACCCCCCACCAAGCCGCACTCCCCTCCACTGGGTGTGTGGCACACAGCGGCTGCACAACAACACGAAGGGGCAGGAAGGCAAGGACAGGCAGGGACACACCTCCTGCAGTCCACGAGCTGAAACACAAAACACATAACGTTAGTCAGCTCACCTCCCTGGGCGGGACCCTGGACCGACTGGGCCGTTAACAACACAACCACGCCCCGGTCGGTCACAGGGCCCTCGCGCCCTAACCGGCCCTTGGCCGGTGAGCCCCACAGGTGCGAGGACGAGGAGCTATGGCTCCTGTGTCGTCCTTAGCGTATGTGTGTGTGCAGGTTACCTCCCCGAGGTGTGGCTTCTTCACCTCCTGGACCTACTTCCTCCCAGAGCTGACCCCTGCCTTCTGCTAGGGGTCACCCCAGCCTCCTGGGGGAGCCAACCCCTCCCGGGGTCCCTCATCACAAGGTGGACTCCTCCACCCAACCCAGGAGCGCCAGAGACCGAGGCCCAGAGCACCCCCGACGCGGGCTAGGGAGCAGCCCCAAGGGCCTCCTGGTCACCCCGGGCAGGAGGGAGGATCTCCTCCCTCAGCAGGAGCTTTTCAGACCGGAGCCCCATGGTCCCCAAACATCCGGGGGCCCCAGCCCTCTAGGGAGGGGCTCTTCATGACCGGGCTCCGGTCACCCCACAACACAAGGGGGCTCCTGCCAGGTGGAGACCCCCACAAGGTCCAGGAACACCACGACACCGCCAGGGGGAAGCACCTGCACAGAAACAGCACACGCACACACACACACACACACACACCCCCCAACACCAACATAGAACACAAACGCGCCTCAGACGCCCTCCGTACCATACCCAGTGGCACGGGACCACAACCGCCCCCTCCCAAACACACATTTAAGGGGAGGAGCAAGCGTGGAATTACACTTAACAGTAAACAACACGCTAGGACAAAACACACACAAAGACTCGACAAACAGAACTTAGTGCGCAGACACTGAACGAACGGGGCCGATACGTGCGTGCACTACACAAACGATGGTGACGCGCCGCTCAGAGTCGCAGTCGCTCCCCACCAGTGATGTCAGTAACGCGTTACTCTAATCTTACCACTTTTTTCGGTAACGAGTAATATAACGCGCTACTATTTCCAGTCCAGTAATCAGATTAAAGTTACTTATCCAAATAACTGTGCGTTACTATTTATATTTTCCCTAGTAAAATATATATTTTTGCTTTCTTCTTGGCTCAGTTCTACTTTTGCGTCTGACCGTAGCGCTCGACTCCGCATGCTGCGCGCGACCCTGTGAGAGCGCGAGCGCGTTTTACAAGTCATTTTTTGAGTCCTCCCGAAACGATATGTGGTAGTATAAAGAAACACCCCTCAAAAACAGGGGAAGGAACATTTACCTGATGAATTTTAATGTTGCTTTGTGTTCCACGTTTGAAAAGTGCTGGAATTTTGACTAACGTCGCCTACTTTAAAATGCTTGAAATTGTAATGGTATTTCGTTTCACAAGCTGTCTGCCTGAACTGGGGTGGGTTTCCCGAAACGTTCGTAGCTTCATACGAGGTTACAAAGTACTTGGCGCTACGAACGTTTCGGGAAACCCACCCCAGTTCGCTTGTATTACGTTTACAAATAAATTTACAAATAATACCGCGCAGCTACACAAACGTAATGTCAGGAGATACTGTAGCGACTCCTACTCCTCACGGCGAGTCTTGCCCTTTAAGTGACACTGGGGGGCGGAGCCTGCGCGAGCCAGGGTTGCGTTATCAATAAAGTTTCCCTCCTCGGGATTTTTGGATTAAGCAGTTTCTGCCTCGGTTACCGAACCTGCTTCAATACATTGTTACTGTTAAAAATGCACTTCCAATAAAGTGAGTATTGGAAAATTTATTTTGCTGCTGAATGTAACTACTAAAGTAACTTGTAATCTAACGTAGTTACTTTTAAAATCAAGTAATATGTAACGTAACTAAGTTACTTTTAAAAGGAGTAATCAGTAATCAGTAATCGGATTACTTTCTCAAGGTAACTTAGCCATCACTGCTCCCCACATAAAACACACGACACACGGGGAGCGAGGCGACAGTGACCAGCGGCGAGCGCGTCACACACACAAAACACTTAACATATAACAAACGCGCACGCACACGAATCCTCACGTCCGTTACTTGGACACACTAACACCACACAAGAAGAAGAGTATTTCCAGGACGACAGTCCTATCCCTCGCCGTGCCACTAACACAACACATGGGCACAGCGGATCTCTTCACACAAACAAACAAACAACAAACACGAAGAGTATTTCCAGGACGACAGTCCTGTCCCTCGCCGTGCCCCTAACACAACACATGGGCACGGCGGATCTCTTCAAACAAACACCACGCAGACAAACACTTACCACGAGACATGACCACGAACGAAGGAGAAAGAAAAAGAGACTCGGCGGCTTCCGAAGGGTGGCTGGTCATTCTGTGACGGGCGGAGGTGAGCAACGAAAAGGAAGCGATCACGCCAAGTCTCAGGGAAAAATGATGGTTTAATAGAAAGTATGCAAACCTAAATCCCGTGCACTATCTCCAAATTAAGGATATAATGACCAGCGGTCAACTGGTACGACGACAAGACATATATAGACAGACAAACCATCAGGTGGGAACGGATCACGGGCTCCGCCCACCTGAGGGGCGTACACGACATCACAAAACAACAACAACACAGCCGCTGTGGACGGAGGCGACCGGTAGGGGGCCGCCTCACCGTGACAATACTACTATATATATTACATGTTTCCCTATTTTTGTGAAGCAAACACTTGAGCGAACATATTTCAAGCAGCAATATAATTGATCTCTTTCAGCAAAGGTGTAGTTTCATATGAAATATGAAAGTATTTTGAAAATATGCCTTCATATTTTCAGGTTTAGGAACATATTATTTATTTATGCAATATTCTAAGTCAATATAACCTCATTAGGATGAGAGCTGAGATTGTTCTGAACATTTTGATATGGGATATGTGGGTAAAATGCTGATCTCTGCTCTCAACATTCTATATGGCTTGATTGTTTCAGATCTGTTCTAGAATGTTTACCAACATTCCATGAAATAGTAGTCATGGCAACCAAGTGTAAACTAAAGATCATTCTCAATTTGGAGTAAGATAACGCATGTGCATTCAAAACCTTTCTACACAAACATTGCTTTAAAACTGTCTACAGAAATGGTAATTACTTCAATTTACATTGTTAAGTGCGACAGCATAAGAAGTGTAAGAAATGTTTATAGATTTGTGGCAAATTAAGACAAAATATGTTATTTAATGTGTTTCAGAACACTAGGAAACGTAGTTCCACTGGTCCATATGGCTTACGAAAGAACACAGTACCTTCAAAACGACTAAGGGACTCTTTGGTGGAGGGAGCTTCATCATCTACGAGTAAAGGGTCCAAGTCTAAAGCTGCAGTTTTCTCGATACAGGTGCTCACCTTTTACTATTTAGAAATATTTATCTATATAGTCTTGGACTTTTATTGTGCTGGCAGCATGAACATGTACAGCACTACAATGTTCAACAGGAAATGAGAAATACAGTCCAACAAATATGGGCTTTAAATTATTTTTCTACGTATAAGACACCAGGATCAACTTATGAAGGACTTCACTAATGGGCTAACCATACTTAACCACATTTTGCTTGTAGCTGACAATTAATTTTGAACTTTTCCTGAAAATTCCATTGCATTATTCATTAGTTTTAAGCTCGAAGCCTCTTTTACCTTTAATGTTGGATACAGAGTGATGCTCAGAAGCAGGAGGGAGAAGACTATGGCAGTTCCATAAACACTCATTGGACTGAAGAATCCAGGAACACTGAAGACGTTTTCTTCCCTCATTTATCAGACTCCTCCTTTAAAGCTGAGGTAAATTCAGATCTAAGAGGACATTTCTCTGTAGAAACAATGAAATGGTCATAAAGCCTGAACTGTAGTAGCAGGTTAGAAATATGCCATTTAGTGATTTAGCAGTGAATGATCGGTGAACATTGAACTCTCTTGTTGTGCTTTTAGAAAGCAGAAATTAGTAAGAGGGAGGCTGAACTGCAGGAGAGTCTGAGGAAACACACAGAGTTTGTGGAGGAGTGGTACATTAAGAACGCCGCTGTTCTTCCAGACCTCCGTCCACACACCACAGCTGCTGCCTCAAAGCCAGACATGAGCTCCATCACGGGACAGCAGAGCAGGGACGAGCCCCTGATTATCCATGGCCACAATGTGCAGGAGTACAATCACCACTGTGTGGTGGAGCGGATGCTCAGGGGTCCCTCCGGACAGCCCCGGCCTTACAGCTTGGAGCTGGGCGCCAAGATCAAGCAGCGTCTGTGGGAGGAGCTCTGCTGTCCCACGCTGTGTGAGGAAGTGCAGCCTGACGGACGCGTCTGTGTTACCCAGACCTTCTGCAGACCCACTCTGAAACGCTTTGCACCCAGAGTTCAAGTGGACATCAGTGGAGAACCCCTGCCTGAACAGCCTAGGAAGAAAAGGCCAAGACACTGAAATGATTTTTAATACTTACATTATTATTTCTTTTAAGGTTTGCCCTGCCCCTTTCGGTTTGTTCGTTGTTGCTTTGGTTTCTCTACTCCCCATTTTGCCTTTCCACACCTTCTTTCATTGGTTTGGCATCTTCTCTGTTTTATAATGTAAACAATACTAAAAATAAACAGAGTAGGTGTGTCCAAACGTTTGACTGGTATGTATGTATGCATATGCTTGTATGTTTGTAGAGGTATTCATTGTTGGAGTGACATACACATGTACACAGGGTTTCCAGAAAACCGGACATTTCAGACGCAGGAACAACAAACTGCATCTATAGTTGCAGGAGGCCACACGAGTTTCAGCTGCAAGCTGGCAGAGTGCGTGATGGATGGCTTCTTGGTAAGCATCAAATTTAAAGTATTTATATAAAAGCATTTGACAGTTCCAGCTTAGAATGATTAATTTAAAACATGGGTAATTGTTAAATTACTTAGGAAACAGCAGCTAGGCTCTCAAGACGTGGCTGATGATCCACAGACTGACCGGGAGTGGAGATACATTTCTCTTCATTCTCGCACCTGGTCAGTCGTGGAGACGGCGATTGGTTCTGTGGTTCAGTCTTTTGGCTAGTTTAGCTACGATTCTATGTGTATAGTAGTCTGCTCGTTTGGTTGTACGGTTTCATGTTCTTTGCATGTCATTGTGTGGTTTTCTGTTTAGTTCCCGTAAGTATCTAGTTTGTCTTATTTAGTTTGTCCTCATGCCTCATCGTTCTCGTGTTGATCGTAGGCCATATCAGGAGGACAACCAGAACAAAACAAATACACAGGCATAACTAACACAGAATGATACGAAACGAGGCAGGGTAACACAGAACAGAGTAAACCCACGGAGAATGCAAATACCAGGGTAACGATCACGAAGAACACCAAACCACAAAATAACCGACAACGGGCTAGGGAAACACAGGGATATAAATACATGGAACTAAACTAGACACAGATGAAGACAATGAGGACACGAGCGCGGCAAACGGGGAGGAACCATGGAGACAGACACGTAGGGAACAACACAGACACGAGGAGCAGGGAAACCGGAGTGAGAGCTAGAGAGGGGGGCGTAGCCCTACGTGACAATCTCCCTTGCCCACATAGTGAAATGTAAAATAAAGAATCATGATATAAAAGATTGTGGTAGAATGTCACAATATATGAAACATTTATTACTTTTTAAATAAAATACCTTAACCTGTTTCTTCTGGTTCTGCCACTGTGTCTGTACCGGACTCTGACCTGTTACAACTCTCATTCAGGTTCATCATTGTCATCACGGCCCACTAGCTCCTCCTCACTCTGTTCTTGTGGAAGAGCAACTCTGTCCTTCACCTTCCCTCTAACATAAAACATGCTGGCTTTCATCATTTCAGAGGATGAAAGCCTCAAATGTAAACTGGCTGTACAGCCAAAATGCTGTCTACAATTCTTATTCTTTCCAGTGGTGAAATTTATAATTTATTAAATTCATAATTAAGGTAATGTTGCAGTTTTAAAAAATTAGGGTTAGGATTAGGCTTAGAATAACAAAATGTAAGTGTTTTTTTTTTACATTTTAAATGTAATAAAAGTTTGTAAACATAGTTTTGAATTATTTTTAGTACTTACTACAACATCCTTTTCCAGTTATGACATCTTTCAAGTGTGAAACATAGCTTGACACAAGTGTCTTGCAATGACCTATGGGTATCTTGGCCCATTCCTCATGGGCAAAAGCCTCCAGTTCAGTCACATTCTTAGGCTTGCACGCTGCAACTGCCTTCTTTAGGTCCCACCAGAGGTTCTCAATTGGATTTAAGTCTGGTGATTGCGATGGCCACTCTAGAATGTTCCAGCCTCTCATCTTCAACCATGCTCTAGTGGACGTGGATGTGTGGTTCGGATCATTGTCCTGTTGGAAGGTCCGATGTCTACCAAGCCACAGGTTTGGGACAGACTCCATCACATTTTCCTCCAAGATCTCCTGGTCCTAAAGGGAATTCATGGTACCCTGCACACGTTGAAGCTTTCCTGTACCATTAGAAGCAAAACAGCCCCAAAGCATAATTGACCCGCTGGTGATGGTACTAATAATCCAGATGATTGGTTGTTGATGGCGATCATTATTATCTGTCCTGATGCACAAACTGCAGTAGTCCTCTTGTGCTGGGAGCCTGGGTGAAGTTCAGGTTGCACAGCTGCCCGTGGTCTCTACTCCAGGAAGAAGCACAGGAGACCTACATGATGGACAGAACGAGAGACAGAAAAGCAGAATAAAGACTAAACAAAGCTTTATGTTTTCATGATGTGTTAGGGAGATGTGAACCGACGGAGACACTCTCAAACATCATGGACACCCCCCTTTGATGTGTCGTTGACGTTTTGAACCTTAGTGATGAGCAAGAATAGTCAGAAGCATTTGGGTAAGATATCAAAGTAAAATAAATTTTATTAAAGATGGATCAATCCAGAAATCTCTGTTACAGAGTACACTGTATTGTTGCCTATTATTGGTCTCAATAACATCCCTCAGTGTCCAGAAGTAGTCTGCTGACAAAGAGGGTATTAGTAGTTTCTTTGTGTGATTTTGAATAAGTGTGACATGTTGCATGTAGGCAGATGCTCCTCTATAAAACTGAAGTAGCAGGGGAATCTTAACAGGTCTTTAATGTTTTGGTGCATCTGTTCCTACATCATCATCATGTCAGAGCTTCAGGATCACTCCTGAAATATGCAAATAAGAAGACGTCGGTTATTTCTCAAAATGGACTGAAGCTGTTTGTGTGTGAGTGAAGAACCTTGGCAGTGTTCTCATATGTGGTGATGGCATGTAGAAGTGACATCCATGTAAATAGGAGGGTTTAAGCCCTCCCTCCTGCTGCTTGGACAAGAACCAATTATTTCAGTGTTTGCAGTGTTGAGGACAGAGAATAGGGAGGTATAAATCTCTACTGGTGATGATGGATAAAAATTAAGGTTATATCATCTGAAATAAATATGCTGATTTCAGGTATAAAATCAATTCTGGTTTGAATCTGTGGGCATCTGAAATGCTGTTCCAACTATTGCCAATGGATGGTGGTGTGGAGAAAAACGATTCTTAATGAATCATCTCCTACGATTGGACGACAGAAACAGACAGGAGTAGTCCTGAACTGAACTGAGCAGATGTGTAGCCTGTCTTGTTAAGTGTGGATGTAGGTGCTTACATGTGTATCCTGACTTGGACCTGGCATGGAGTTGGGTTTAGGGGGATACTGTCCCCCCCCCCCCCCCCCCCCCCCCCCCCCCGGTCCATCTTCCAGAGGTGGGACCGAGTCAGTGTTTTGCAAGTCTCAAGTAAGTCCAAGTCTTTATACCTCAAGTCCCGAGTCAAGTCTCAAGCAAAGACACTCAAGTCAAGTCAAGTCTCGAGTCAAGACAGGCAACAGTCAAGTCAAGTCCCAAGTCTGAAACTTGGAATTTCAAGTCCTTTCGAGTCTTTTTTTTTTTTTACCAATGTTGCAGGTATATTTTAAATGTAAATAATAGACATTATCTTTTTAAAATCTGTATTCTCCTCAAATCTTGATAAAACATGTGCAACTGAAAACACGAAGTATAAAAAAAAATTAAAATTACACCTCTTTATTACACAGTTCAATTTGTTAAACTTAGCTGCAAAAATATTCATACTTTAAACTACAATTTTCCAGAAATAAATATTATGTGAAAAAGTCATAAGTAGAACTCCATGTTCAAATAAAAAGTGCTGATATTTTCACAGTACAATACAAAGAACCATAACAGCATTTTCCCTCTCTTCTCTTATCTGGTTTCTTGGAGAACATGTGTGAGTGACACAAGACAAACAAATATAAGAACTGAACAATTAACAGGAATCTGCAACTTTAGACATTTCAGTAAACTATTCTGCATTGCATTTGCTGGCCAAAAGTCTGTATGTCATTTGTGCACGATGAATGATGTCCCCATAGCGGAAAACTCGCTCCACTTTTGTCAATATATTTTTTTCTCGACGTAGATGTCTTCAAATACACAATCCATGCTGAGATAGAACTGGATATTATGATGGTGACAGAGAGAGGCTCTCTTCCCCGAGTTCAGATACAGAACCCAGGGTTGCCAACTCTCACGCATTGAGCGTGAGACACACGCATTTGACCGTCTTCACACGCTCTCACGCCACACATCCGATTTCTCACGCCGGAAAAAAATCTAGTTTATTTACCTCTGATCCACATCTATGATTCAATGAGTTACTAGTTCGCTCTGGCACCAACCACTGGCGATCGATCGATCGCGATATAATACTTAATTTGTGTCCATTTTACACCCCGCCCGGTAAAAATTTACGTTCGCCAACCCCCCATTTGATTGGTTGTGCTGCAGCTCATGCACACACACGTACAGAGTGTGGAAAAGCAGAGGACTGGTCTGCGTCAGAAGGACGGAAATGAAATTAATGGGGCGCACTTTATAAATATTAATATGCGTTTTAAAATTTAGATTTGGGGTAAAAAAAAATCAAGTCTTTGCAAGTAAACAGGTTCAAGTCCAATTCAAGTCCCAAGTTATTGGTGTAAAAGTCCAAGTCAAGTCTAAGTCTCTGAATATTTTTTCAAGTCAAGTCAAAAGTCTTAATATTAATGACTCGAGTCTGACTCGAGTCCAAGTCATGTGACTCGAGTCCCCACCTCTGCCATCTTCCATTGGACCACGTTCTTCTCTCCAGCCCCACTGGAGACAACAGCAAAACAGGAGCAGCTGGAATTCAGCCAGTTCTCTATGTGTTTTAGTAAATGTACCTCAGTTAGAAGGTGAGCTACTACCTTTGCATGTAGAAGAGCAGGTAGGCTGTTCTTGCCCTGCGCTTAAATATGGCTGGCTCATTCATTTTTGAAACCTTTGAATCATTGAATGTTAACCAGTTCTCTCCTTTCTCATCAGCTACGTCACTGATGTAGTGCCCTGTCAGGGTAGCAAGATGTCATTGGTCACTTTAGTTTCTACTGCATGTTTGTGGATAATGTCAGACTGCTCACCACTCAAAATTTGCCACAGGGCAGATGTAAGCGAAGGAGGAAACCCTGAGTGTCTCTCCCTCCTCCTTCAGCTGAAGCAAACACATCATCAGGAACTCATGAGCATCCTGTGGAAGACACATCAGAAGGGCAATGCTCCTGGACTTCAGCAGCAGCAGAGTGAGAAAACAAAGAAGGTTGTGTGCAGTTCCTGCAGGCTACTACATGTGGTTCTGATGTGTTCTGAATGGCTCAGAGGGTTGTTTAGCTGAACCTGTTCGTAGTCCTCTCCAAACGCTGGGCATCTGACTGAAATACAGGCATTCAGGGCTCTCAGGAGCTTCTTCTTCTGTGAAGAGCTACGACTAGTGAGCCTGCCTTGCTGCAAATCTGCAAAACATCTACGCAAGGTAACAGGGAGACCAAAGTGGTTTATTTCTCTCAGCATCACAACACCTCCCTAAGCCATCATATTTGAACAGTTCATTTAGACAAGTGAATCCTCTGTTCCTGATTGGCTACCTGATCATCTGGCAGCTGGATGGATCCGTCCAGCTGGAGCACTGAGCTCTGATGGGGCTCCAGAAGCAGGAGAGACTCAGTAGACACTGCAGAGTGGCGTTCTGGAGGCGGGAGGGGGAACTGCAGGTGTTCTCAATACACACCTTGACTAGCTAGCCAGGTATTTAAAAATGAAATGAAATGTGCAATGTGAAATGAGCACACATTTCATTTCATTTTACCTGGCTAGCAGAGGAGTCAATTCCAGGTTCAGAAAGTAAAAGTCCTCAACAGGATTTTGCTCAGGCTTCCTGGATTGTGTTGATTCCACTAATTTTACCTGGATTGCACTAATTAGAAAATCTAACAAGCTTGAGCAAAATCCTGGTGAGGACTTTTACTTTCGGAACCTGGAATTGACTCTGCTGGCTAGCGAGTCAACATGTGTATGAACACCTGCAATTCTCCTTCCCTTAATAGTTTTAGTAAACAATTCAGTAATGTGTAGTGTCTCCACCAAATTTCTCATGGATTTTCGTGACTGGATATGGTGACGGATTAAATCTGGTGGCTTGAAGAATCCCGTTCACCACTGTTAACGACACACTACTATAATTTACCCAGCTATAGTTTATGTATTATGCATTGATGTGCATTTATAGCACACTTGTAATATAGTAATATAATTTTCCCAGCTACATTTTATTGTCACGTAGGGCTACTCCCCCCTCTCCTAGCTGTCACTCCGGTGTCCTGCTCTTCGTGTCTGTGTTGTTCCTTGCTTGTTAATCCCGCCTTGCTTGTCTGTTACCATAGTTTCCCTCTGTCTGCCACGCCCATGTTGTCATTGTCTTCACCTGTGTCTAGTCTAATTCTGTGTATTTATATCCCTGTGTCTCCCTAGCCCGTTTTCGGTTGTTCTGTTCATTTGCTCCATCGGTATTTGCCAATGTGCTCCGCGATCCTTATTATTTGATTTTGTGAGTATTGTTCCTGTTCCATTGTTCATTCCTTTTAGTGTTCTCCCCATTGCCCTGTTCGTTCTCTTTGTGTGTCTGATCATGCCGATCAACTTGTCAAACCTGGATGGCTCACCTGTTACGACCCCTGCCTGTTGTTACGACTATGATTATGGAATTCCCTCTAATAAATCTCGCTCTCCTCAGCGTTTGTGTCCGCCTCCTAGCTCCACAGCACGAGCTGCGTTACATTTGTACTTATATTTTATTTTATGTTGTGCATTTGTAGCACACTTATTTAAAAGCTAGTCATACTTATTTAAAAGCTAGTCATTTAAAAATGTTTATTTAAAAAAATGAAAATTTCCACCAGGGAAATTTTTGTAAGCACCAATGCAAACTGTCTATAAGAAATTATTTCTACTTTCTTTTGTTTCCCCTCTCTTGAAGCTACATTTTATTTATTTGTAATAATTTAGGCTATGTGTTTCCAGTGTAATATTCTTCTCTCACTATAGTTTACTAAATTCAGGTACCGCATGGTTACTATTGTTAGCTGGGAAAATAGTGAATCACTCAAATATCTGGATACATTCAACCTAAAACATATTAGCCTATAACTCACTGGAGACACGGACAACATTAACACACGCTCGAAGGGAGGGGTTCGGGGCTGTAGCGTGACAATGTCTTGTTCGTTAATGAAATGTTTTGAAATTTGTGTTTTTAGGCCCAATGGTCAAACTATTATATTAAGATGTACAATTACAGTTATTTGTTATTGTATTTTGCACATTTTCAGTCAAAAAAAATGTTCTATTGATGCCAAAGGTGGAGGGTAAGCTACAAATACAAGGAAAAGATTAGGTTGAAGGGACATTTACAGTAGCATATCCATTCTTACTGAAATTGTGAACCTGTTCCCATGACTCACCTCTGCACCTATCCAGTAAAAGTCA
This sequence comes from Brachyhypopomus gauderio, assembly GCF_052324685.1. Taxonomy (NCBI): domain Eukaryota; kingdom Metazoa; phylum Chordata; class Actinopteri; order Gymnotiformes; family Hypopomidae; genus Brachyhypopomus; species Brachyhypopomus gauderio. The sequence continues at coordinate 6,992,356 of NC_135217.1, forward strand.
TTGTTGAGCACCCACCAGTGCTCACTCTCCAGCCCACTGTAGATGGACTTGTGCTGGAGCTTCACCTCCACCACCTGCAGTCAAGCAGAAGAAAACTTTACCACGGAAATGGACAAACCCCTTATAAACCCTCAGGTAACAAAATATTTCTTTGTGCCTGTGATACACATTAAAAACTCAAGGGAACCTGTGTAGCTGAAGAACCCATTCGTGAGAAGGTGAAGGCAAACATCCGATGTGCTCTGTGCAATCCTTGGCGAGTCTGTATAAGCCTCAACTGTGGAGAAAACCAAAAACGTGTTACTTTGCGACTAGACAAGTATGTGCAAGACCTGCATTTTACAATTATTGTGACCAGCATGCAAATAAACAATGCATGCTACAGTTCTGCACAGAAACTTCCCTAAATCCTGTACATGTTGTGACCAAGGTTATAATCGTTAACGAAAACGAACGAAAAAACGAAAACTAATATTGAAAAAACATTTTCGTTAACTGAAATAAATAATAACGGTAATTAAAAGAAAAAAACGATAACTAACTATAACTATATTACATGTTTAGAAAACTAACTAAAACGTACTGAAATTATAGATAGAATACCCTTCGTTTTCGTGTTTGTCAGTTTATTTATAAGTCTTGTGAACTGATATGAGATCGATTTTTTTCACTATTAGTTTTATATTAGCTGACAGAAGCGTACGACACATCACGGCCCGTCTCTTGTTTAGAGCTCCTGCTCGCTATGCTAGCCTGCACAATTACGACAACAAAAGTTGGGATAAAACTGCAAGTCCTGTATGGGATTTTTTAAATATGACTACGAGGAAGACTACATGTCTTGTAGTGGAAACAGGTGATAAAATATATAGAGTAGTTCTCAAGAGAGAAAACCCCACGAATCTCAAAGTTCACACAAGAGGACTGTCAGTACCTTGACAAGCTAGACTTTTAATTTGATTATGTGAAATGCATTATGTACAATAAAACACCCTCGGATGTTATATACGTACATAACCTTGATGCCAGGGACCGAATAACAAACGTGTTGAGGTGATTAGCACAGTTATTGCTAGCATACCTAACCTAGTTAAGTTAGCAAACTGATAGCGATAGCTAGCTAGCTAGCGCTCCATCATTTGACAGTGAGGATTAAAATAAATGGTCTTGAAGAGTCCCCATGAGAGGTGAGGGCTCCCCTTATGTTCAGGGACTAGTTGTGTTGACTAGTGTGTACCAGTTCACTTCTGGTTATTGTATCCTTTATTTAGATTATGTCACGGGTTTTGCATTGGTTCACTTTATTCATTAAATCCTTCATTTTCAATGAGACTGGTGTGATCGTGTCTTTCTTTTACTTGCGCACCATTACTGGTCACATCTGAACTTAATTTCTACAATGGTTTTAATATTAAAAGTTCATATAGTGTTAGAGATGAAAGTTTGTACATTGTACCTTCTTTCACAATGTTGTAGTTCAACTTTGAAGGACCTCAACTGAATGGGAATATATTCTAATTTTAACATTTTAATAGTGTTAATAACTAAATATTTAGGGAGTGAAATTAACTACTGAAATAGTAAAAAAAAAAATAACTCAAAGAAAGTGTTACTTTAACTCTGTTTTGAGAGTTAACAAAGTAACTCTCACCAAGTGTTAAATGTTTTAACTATTTTGAAAGTGTTAATTTAACTCTGCAGAATGTGGAGCTATATAAACCCTCAGAAAGTGTTAAAATTAACTCTGTGGGAGTCAATTCAACACTGGTCTTTTTGCTGTGTACTAATACTAGAACTAATGAAAACTAAACTAAAACTAAGCTTTAAAAAAATTATTAAAACTAATAAAAACTAGCAAACATGCTCTAAAAACTAATTAAAACTAACTGAATTAGAAAAAAAAAGTGAAACAATGAAATAAAAACTAAACTATAATGAAAAATCCAAAACTATTATAACCTTGGTTGAGACGTGTTGTGAAAAGCGCTATACAAATATATTTGATTTGGTTTAAACAGAATGAAGCTGGCTAAGAAAGATTTCACCAATAATAGCCAACTTCCTCTCGGATCGGGGTATGGAGCGTCTCAAAGATGCCTTCGTCCAACGCAAAAGGCTCCCGATCATGTCCTAAGGTAGATGTTTAAAAAAACACTGAAATATTATAAACTTTGATGCAACCTAGTTTAAATTTGCCGTTAAAGGGTAGCCAATTTAGTTAGGCTAAGTAACATAGTGATAAGTATCTAGTTTAATGTAGCAAACTAGCTTGCGAATATAAGGGTGTGTTCGTCGCTAGCTCCCTAATTTACCGTCGCAGGTGTCGGTATGAGCTGCAGCTTCGACTTCCGTCTGTTGATCTCGGACCCGCCGCCTGTAAACAAGAAAAGATCAAACGGCAACGGCCGAAACTCCAGTGGCACAAAGGAGCACTGGTCGCAGCCCAGTGAAAGGCAGGCAAAACCTCATTTTTAACAGGTTAAACAAATTAATTCGAGATATTAACTCGGTAAATATATTAATTCAAGATATTAATACGTTGAAGATATTAAATGGAGATATTAATTGTTTGAAGATATATATTTGTAGATATTTGTTGATTTTTTTCCACAGCAAATGCAAAAGCGTTTTGTCTCTTTGGGGGTCGGTAAACGACTGAGGGATTTTAGATATTTTGTTTGGAGTTTCACCTTGGCGATTTACCTTCATATCAAAACATGTTTTTCTCCATGACTCCGATATGCAGAAACACTTAGCAACGTAAAAGGGGGAAAGCAAACGCTAGCAAAATAATGACCTTTTGCGGAGTATTGGACTGACCCATAATACCTTGTCGTTTTTTTTAACTCCTGTCAAATAAACATTCTGCCACATGAATTAAATTAACAGTAATGTATGCTTGTCAGAGTTGACCACAAAACGTGACATCTCTACTCATCTCTGCTAATTGGACGGATAATTGTCTACAAACGAATGTTATTTACTTGTCAGTCCGAAAGTTCGTTTCATTTGAAGATTAGCGTATTGCCTGCAGTTCTTATTTCTGTGGCAACCGTAATGCACCAGTTTATAGCTCGCACATTTGGAGTACATAGAGGCAGCGTTAGTGATGGGCACAGCAGTTCTTTTAGATGAACTGAATCATTAGAATTATTTCACTAAAAAGATTCGTTCACCAAATCGTTCAGTGCTTGGCAGGACTCCAACCCACATGGGTCCACTATAATGATTCAAATTGGACTTTGACATTTTCAATTTTTTTGCTTAAATTTATCATTTCTCTGTATACATCACAGCATTAAGGATATTTTTACCAATCAGAAAATCATATTTTCTCATCTCAGGCATTAGCTCTTTATTATTATTGGACATTTTTTCAAGATCTGGGCAATGTTTTTCTTCAACCCCGTTACGTACACATTGGAAGCTCTCTGAATATGATCATAAAATGCATTTCTGAAGAAATCAATATTTTCATATTAATCAGATGTGCTCAACATTAATACAATAATTGTGAATACAAAAATGATACAGAATCTCATCATAAAATGCTTTTATGAAGAAATCAATATTTTCATATTAATCAGATGTGCTCAACATTAATACAATAATTGTGAATACAAAAATGATACAGAATCTCACTTTTTTGCAATACTGAAGTCTGAAATGTCCCTTTTCATGAAAGCGCTTGTCATTTTTCATTAAAAGTGTGGTTTAACTAAAGAATCTTCACCAAAATCAATAAGCTTATAATAACTCAACATTTTAGACAGAAGTCAACAAACATTAAATTACTTTTCAATGCATAAAAAAAACAATGTATTAAAATGTAGGTGTGATGGGGTTGAGACTAGGGTAACGGGGTTGAAAGGACAAACAGGGCTTAGAGGACAGGATGCTGGAAATTCTGTTAGTCATGAGATTCAGCATTGTGACTAATGTTAGTGTGATGATGATCTGAATGACCGTGTGTCTCCCATGTGGCTTTGAAATCAAATCAATGAGTCATGTTCTAAGAGGCCTCATTATGTACTACTAGCTTGTTTGTTTGATCAGTTCTACATGACATAAAATGATGAAAAAAACATCAACATTTAGGAGTGCTGCCTTGGAGGACTTTATTGTCCCCATCAATGTCAAAGAAGGACAACAGATATAAATTCTAGTTGGACTGTTAACCCAATTTAAAAACAATGGCAACTACAACCACATCGAATCTAGAAAACATTCTAAACCGAATAATGTGTGTGTCTGTCTGTCTGTCTGTCTTTGTGTGTGTATTTGTGTCCTGTAGTGAAAAGGAAGAAGTTGCCTCGTTGTTTGTACTGAGTACGTGGGCCGTGACTTAAAAAGTGCAGCAAACACTTGTGGATGTAGAGCATGAAGGTAATCCAGCACAGGATGTAGGTGTTGCCATATTGCTGGAGACTTTGTGTCTACTGGGGGAGATGGTGCAAAAGCACACAGGCTCTGGGTGTCTGCCAACATACAACTGTTACGGCCCCTTTGTGTGCAGTATGTGTTTGTGTTGTTCCTTTTAGGCTATGGTCCAGATGTGCCTCCGCGCCGACGGCCCGGTGTCGCGACGTCATGGGATTGGCTGCCTCGTTTCGGCGCTTCGCTGGACCGCCTATAAGACCGACACGTCCGATCAGGAAGAGGAGGGCTTTTTCCTCCGCTGTTTGACACAGGGTGTGGCTGGTCTGTCTGTTTGGTTCGGTGTTTGACATGTCAGAGTTGGCTGTGTAGTTCATATGTGTTTTCGCCCGTTTTGATAACATTGTGATAGTGTGTCTACGTTTGAGTTCTTCTATGCGTGTATCTGTATCTGTAAATGTTGATTGTAAATTCTGTACATAGTGTAAATAGCGAATACTGGTATACGAGGAAGTAGGGAGCCCGACGCCTTTTCTTTGTTCACGTTACATATTGTGTTGATTTAGGGAGTCAGGGTAGGTTTATGTATTTTGGTTGTGTTTCTTTAAAAGGTAGGTAAGGTACTCTTTCTTTCCTTCTGGACTCCTTTTTGGTTATTGTTTTGGCCTGGTCGGCTCCTGAAGCTACTCCTCTCAATAAATACCCACAAGTCACGCCACTGGTCCTGTTTTTCTCTCCTTATTGCTGTTGCGCCCCGGGGCCTAGACAAGGGTCGTAACAGAATTGGGGGCTCGTCCTCCGTTCTCTCCTTTTTTTTGGTGGGGGGGGGGTGTTGTGGTTGTGGTTGTGTGTCGTGCTGTTGGCGTTGTGATGGCTGGGCGGTTCGACTTAACGCGGTTCACGTTGTGTCCTACTTTGGAGCAGTTTGAGAAGTGTCGTAAGGACGATTTATTGTTAATCGCAGATTTCTTTAGTGTTTCGGTGCCCCACGGTGCGGCCAAGAGAGTGGTAAAGGCTGCTCTGTACGCCGAACTCGTGCAGATGCAGATCCTTCCTGAGGATGACGACCCCGAGTACGTTGCATCTCAGCCCAGGGCTATGCACGTAGCGGCAGATAACGAGACCGTAGTTGACGCGCCTCAGCCCGAGGAAGTGCACACGGCGGCCGCGAATGCTGATGCTGAGTCAAAAGACCTACTGGGCATAGGACCCACCGGTCCCAGTCCGCCACTGACTGACCCGATGATCACGCTGCGACTGAAAGAGCTGGACCTGGAGCTGTCACGGCAGCGTATTCGCGCGCTAGAAATCGAAATGCAACGAGACGTTCGGGTGCGAGAACTGGAATTGGAATTAAGGGGGAAGCCACCCACTCCCCCTGTTCCCACACCACGTCACACCTCGTCCTCTGTTCAGGCGTCTCCGCTACGGGCTACGTCATCTTTATTGGTTCCCCACCTGTCACCCACCAGTGTCACACACTCCAGATTTGACATTAGTAAGAACCTTGCTTTGGTTCCGTTGTTTCGGGAAACCGAAGTCGACACATATTTTCCTGTGTTCGAAAGAATAGCGACGACGTTGCAGTGGCCGAAAGAGGTGTGGTCGTTATTGTTACACTGCAAGTTAGTAGGGAGAGCACAGGAGGTGTGTTCTGCCCTAACTCTTGAGCAGAGTGTGGATTATGATGCTGTGAAGGCAGCTGTCTTGAGAGCATATGAGCTAGTACCTGAAGCCTATCGGCAACGTTTCCGCGCTCATACTAAGGCCACCACGCAAACGTATGTGGAGTTTGCGAGGGAGAAAGCTGCTCTTCTCGACAAATGGTGTGCTGCCTGTAAGATTTCGTCTTTGGAGCAATTTAAAGAGTTAATATTGTTGGAGGAGTTTAAGACCTGTGCACCTGAGAGGCTTGTCGTATACTTGAACGAACAAAAGGTTGTGTCCCTTACGGAAGCGGCAGTATTGGCAGATGAATTCGTGCTCACCCACAAACTTGTGTTTTCGTCGTCACAGCGCGAACAGAAGCGGACTCCGCGTGGGGAGACTCCCGCTGCCCGACCCACCAGCAACTCTCCGGCCACCGCTCGTGAAAACCGTGAGTGCTATTATTGTCATGAGGCCGGCCATGTGATAGCTAAGTGCCCTAGACTTGAACAAAAGAACCAGAAACAAAAAAAAGGGCCGATCAAACCGGTTGGACTGGTACGTGCTGTCACCCCTGCACCTGACGTTCCGTTGGTGGGAACAGAAGCCTCTTCCTTTGAGCCATATATCATAGAGGGGTCGGTGGCGTTATCTCCATTAGACCACTGCCACCGCCCTGTACGCATTCTGAGGGACACGGGTGCAGCGCAGTCATTTATGCTGGCCTCGGTTGTTCCGCTTTCTGCCGACACCAGTTGTGGCTCTGAAGTATTGGTGCAAGGCATTGATTTGTCTATTTTAAGAGCTCCCCTGCATAAAATATACCTGCGCTCAGCCCTTGTCACGGGCACCGTTACGGTAGCCATCTGTCCCCACTTACCCGTGAGCAATGTATCTTTTATATTAGGGAACGACCTTGTTGGCATTTCAAGGGGTTCGTGTCTACCTGAAGTGGTCTCGGCTCCCGAACCCTCGGATTTACTAGAGGAGGAGTTCCCTACGGTCTTCCCGGCATGTGTTTTAACTCGGGCCCAAGCCCGAAGGTATGCAGAGGTGGAGAACCTGTCAGATTCGTTTTTATGTTCGGAACATCCCATAGCTGAGGGGCTGGACCCCGCTACCGCCGACGCCGTTCCTACGTCGGCACCTGGGTGTGATGTTGACATTTCGCTGTCTCCCACCTTGAGCAGAGAAGAGCTGGTCTTGGCACAGAAACAGGACAGCTCATTAGCGCAGTACGCGAAAAACGTTGTGAACACGGAAGAGCTCTCTTCACGTTCTGTTGGGTATTTTTACGACGATGGCGTCCTCATGCGGAAATGGACCCCAAAGAGGTCGGATTCCGAGAGTGACTGGAGTACTGTTTTTCAAGTAGTCGTTCCTAAGCCATATCGGGAACACGTCCTGAGTCTAGCACATGACCAGGTCATGTCTGGTCATCTAGGGGTGCGCAAAACATACCAGCGGTTACTACAGTATTTTTTTTGGCCGTTAATGAAGTCGGATGTCACTCGATATTGTCGGTCGTGCCATGTTTGTCAGTTAGCAGGTAAACCAAATCAAACAATTCCCTCAGCTCCGCTAAAACCGATCCCGGCATATGGTGAACCATTCGAGAAGGTGTTAATCGATTGTGTTGGCCCTCTCCCAAAAACCAAAACAGGATACACATATCTACTTACGATTATGTGTACGGCCACCAGATACCCCGAAGCCATCCCTCTCCGCTCACTTAAAACCCCAGCTATAGTTCGGGCTCTGATCAAGTTTTTCACCACTTTCGGATTACCGAAGGTGGTTCAGTCAGACCAAGGGTCGAATTTTATGTCGGCTGTTTTTCGTAGAGCAATGAAACAATTACACATACAACACAATACATCAAGTGCGTATCATCCCGAGTCACAGGGAGCCATCGAACGTTTCCACCAAACATTGAAGTCCATGCTTCGGATTTATTGTTTATCACATGATAAGGATTGGGATGAAGGTCTCCCTTTCCTTCTTTTTGCTGTGCGCACGACCCCACAGGAGTCCCTAGGGTTTAGTTCTGCTGAATTAATATTTGGGCACGCACTTCGAGGACCCCTGAAGATATTGCAGGAAGAAATGTTGTCCGATACGCCTCCTTCGTCTCCCCCAACGAACGTGTTGGATTACGTTAGTTCGTTTCGTGAGCGGCTACATTCTGTGTGTGCTTTGGCGCAGGAGTCGCTGAGCGCCACACAGACGCGCATGAAGTCAAGACACGACCAAAAGGCCGTCCTGCGTTCCCTCGATGTGGGTGACAAGGTTCTGGTATTGTTGCCAGTGCCGGGTTCTGCCCTGTGTGCAAAGTTCGTGGGGCCGTACGAGGTCCTATCTCGATTGAGTGACACCGATTACGTGATTCGAACTCCTGATCGCAGGAAAAAGACACGAGTGTGTCACGTCAACATGTTGAAACGTTATGTCTCTAGGGCTGATTCACATACCCCGGCTGTTAGTACCCCTGTTCCCGCTCTGTTAATGACGTCTGTCAGTACTCCTTCTACGGCTTACGTTCCTGAGAACGATGGTTTGTCTTTTGACAGCCTATGTCCTCCCGTAGCTCGGCTGCCGAACTCCGAGGCTCTTGCGGTGCTACCGACCAAACTCGATCATTTGCATGAAACAGCTCGACAGGAATTGTTAGATTTAGTTCGTGAGTACGCAGACATATTTTCCGACGCTCTGTCCCGAACCACCGTCATAGAACATGACATTGACGTGGGAGATCATACCCCAGTCAGATCGGCTGCTTATCGAGTCAATCCAGAAAAACGAGCGTTGATGAAAACAGAAACTGATTATCTTCTAGAAAACGTCCTGGCTGTTCCAAGCTCTAGCCCTTGGTGTTCACCTTGTTTGTTAGTTCCAAAACCAGACGCCACGTTTCGGTTTTGTACTGATTTTAGGAGAGTCAACGCTCTAACCAAGGCAGACTCTTTTCCGATACCAAGAATTGATGACTGTGTTGATCGTGTGGGACACGCTCAGTTCGTCACAAAGCTAGACCTACTAAAAGGGTACTGGCAGGTGCCTCTGACAGACCGCGCATCAGAAATCTCCGCGTTTGCCACGCCTGACACATTCCTGCAGTATACCGTTATGCCCTTTGGGCTAAAGAATGCCCCCGCTACCTTCCAAAGGCTGATGCGCATTGTCTTGAATGACCTGAACGACTGTGACGCCTACTTGGACGATGTCGTAGTGTCTTCAGCATCCTGGCCCGAGCATTTAAGTACCCTGGCGAACGTGTTTGAACGTTTTCGTCAGGCTCGTTTGACGCTTAACCTCGATAAGTGCGAATTTGGCCGAGCTACTGTGGTCTACCTTGGGAAACAGGTTGGTAATGGACGCGTTCGTCCCGTGGACTCAAAGGTCCGTGCCATCGTGGCTTTCCCAACGCCAACCACTTTGCGGGAGCTTCGGCGCTTTTTGGGAATGACCGGATATTACCGGAGTTTCTGTAGGAATTTCGCCAATGTGGTTTTACCCCTGACAACTCTCCTACGCAAAGACGTCCCTTTCGTCTGGACTTCGGACTGCCAAGCGGCCTTTGATGCAGCAAAAGCATTACTATGTTCTTCTCCGGTGTTGATGGCCCCACAGTACAACAAACCTTTCAAGTTAGATGTTGACACTAGTGATTCGGGCTGCGGGGCTGTGTTGTTGCAGGAGGATGATGCGCATGTGGATCACCCGGTGGCTTATTTTTCTGCTAAATTTAATCGCCATCAGGTACATTATAGCACAATAGAAAAGGAGGCTCTGGCGCTATTGTTGGCTTTGCAACATTTCGAAATTTACGTCACCTCCAGCCCCATACCGGTTGCGGTGTATACGGACCACAACCCGCTAGTGTTTCTACACCGAATGTCCAACAAGAACCAACGTCTCATGCGTTGGTCACTCTTATGCCAAAGTTTCAATTTAAATATCGTCCACAAGAAAGGCTCCGAAAACGTTGTGGCTGATTGTTTATCTCGTTCGTGATATGTGTCGACACCGTGGTTGTCGCTTTAAGGGGGGTGGTGTTACGGCCCCTTTGTGTGCAGTATGTGTTTGTGTTGTTCCTTTTAGGCTATGGTCCAGATGTGCCTCCGCGCCGACGGCCCGGTGTCGCGACGTCATGGGATTGGCTGCCTCGTTTCGGCGCTTCGCTGGACCGCCTATAAGACCGACACGTCCGATCAGGAAGAGGAGGGCTTTTTCCTCCGCTGTTTGACACAGGGTGTGGCTGGTCTGTCTGTTTGGTTCGGTGTTTGACATGTCAGAGTTGGCTGTGTAGTTCATATGTGTTTTCGCCCGTTTTGATAACATTGTGATAGTGTGTCTACGTTTGAGTTCTTCTATGCGTGTATCTGTATCTGTAAATGTTGATTGTAAATTCTGTACATAGTGTAAATAGCGAATACTGGTATACGAGGAAGTAGGGAGCCCGACGCCTTTTCTTTGTTCACGTTACATATTGTGTTGATTTAGGGAGTCAGGGTAGGTTTATGTATTTTGGTTGTGTTTCTTTAAAAGGTAGGTAAGGTACTCTTTCTTTCCTTCTGGACTCCTTTTTGGTTATTGTTTTGGCCTGGTCGGCTCCTGAAGCTACTCCTCTCAATAAATACCCACAAGTCACGCCACTGGTCCTGTTTTTCTCTCCTTATTGCTGTTGCGCCCCGGGGCCTAGACAAGGGTCGTAACACAACACACCTGTATGAAGGGAGGCCTGTTGATGTGAAGGCCCAAAGTGGATCGCCTGAACTTGGGAGCTGTATTTACAGCTGTAATTTTCTGAAAAGTCAACATGTATCAAAGCCTCTTCCCTTGACATGTTGTTCTTCAGTTCACAACAGAATGCATACTGCAGCTTAATGTTAAAGTGATGCTGTTTAAATCGCTTTATGTAGCTGTGGAAGAGCTCCATGAAGTCGTCTTCTGTGCTCTCCACAGATTTCTTAAACATCACCATGACAGTTGCCTTTTCTCCCTCTTTCTTTTTATCCATCTCCTCCTTTTTGGGTTAATATGGCAATTTGCAGTTAGTAGATTTACTTTTGACCGTGATGAATCAGAATGTTTCCTTAAATGGTGGCGCCTTTTTTTGTATTTTTCCTTTCTTTTTCAACTTTTTTCTTCTATTTGCCTCTTGAACTTATTTCTTTCTTTTCTGTTCCTCTTCTGTGCCACCAGATGTTGCCTACAAAACTAAACAATGAAGTTAGGAGTTTTGTGGTTGAAATTCTGTAACCCTTAAATGGTAAGCACAATAAAAGTCAGAAGCAGTTGGGTAAGATAATAAAGTACAATGATTTAATTAACAAAGTATGGATTAATCCAGAGATCTCAGTTACATACACTCAAAGCACTTGCAAAAGAGAGCAAATTCCCCTCTCCGAACTCTCATCTTTTATACTTTAATCAAAAGCACACACGGTGTCCACGAGGTGAACATGAGGTTATTAACAGAAAATGATTGGGTAAACATGACATAATTAACACATTATTTGACATGCAGGTCCTGCCTTTTAGCCATTTTTGAGTGTTAAGTGCCTTTGAGTGGTAAGCTAAACTATTACAAGTCAATGTGTAAATTGATTTACCATTGTCATTCATCTGGGAGAATCTGAATTATAAACTAAACGATTTGTTAAACCTTTAATTTTCACAAACTACATAAAACTAATATATATAAAATAATATACATAAAAACCAGCAGCAGAGGGCAGTAGTGGCATATTACAACGTGGTGTCAAAATACTACCTCACATCCTGGAAACGGCAGCGGGGATGCAAAACGTTTTAGCTAGCTGCTTCCAAGGTATGCACGATGTGTTCCTCAACTCATACCAAATATGACAAAATATCAGAAATATTATAAAAATGTTCACGAGCACACAGTCTAGTAACTAAATGAACTAAAGCGTTGACATTAGTAGCTAGCTTGTCAACTATATCTCAGTACACCAACATGGGTTTAGCTAGTTTGTGAGGTAATATTTCCTAATGCTACTGCCGTTAGCTACTCTCTGCGTTTATTCACTTTTCCCTAAGCTTTTTCATGTTTTCTGGAAACTTCAGGGACGCTCACAGCCCTGGCAGGACATACAGGCTGAATAACAACTTTCTCACCGCGGCACAGTGCGCCTTCCTCGGCTCTGAACGGCCATGAGTCAGCCCTTGTTCGGAGGGGCCCTGTCGGCCGTTATTCCTACTAAAGCCGCAGATATCAGGTACTTAAAACTCACCTCGTTTAGAATATGACACTTATTGTACAATATAGTAACAAGTCCGTGCATTCATTTAACGGAAATCCAATTGCTACTGTACATACTCCCTTTGAAATCTTTTCCTGTCATGCCTTGAGATTAACATGCGTTTTGCAGTATGTCTCACGAAGCTGCTTTTGCTTCTCATTCTCTTCATCCCTCCAGTGAGTTAAGGGAGATTCCTGATAACCAGGAGGTGTTCGCACACACACAGACGGACCAGAGCATTATCATTGAGCTGTTAGAGCACCAGAACCAAGTAGAGGACTCGCAGGCAGCCAGGTACCACCACCACCAACAACCCTGTTCATTCCTTATTATTTCTCCAGGACTTCCGTAACAGCTCCTAGTGTATCATAGTGAAATGCACTTTATAAGAGCCCAACGTGATTGGCAGGTATCACTTTGAGGATCTGGCTGGTAGCAATAAGGCGTCGGCGACTGGCTCATGGAACGTGTGTGGGGTGGAGCAACTGCTTCAATCTCAGCTCTCTCTGCCAGAGTGTGGTTCTGCCTGGTTACTCTCTGGAGCTCAGCTTGTCTCCAAGTTCAATGAGGAGGTGGGTGCAGTAAGGAGCGTGTTGGTCACCAGTGTGTAGAGGCATCGCGTGTGGTTGTGGGCTTTGTTTTCTGCTCTCAGGTGGTGGTTTTGTTATGTTGATTGTTGACAGGCCAAGAACACTGTAAACATTCACCTGGGCTTGTTCCGCCTGCCCCAGTACTCCACAGATATTCTGGTCACCTTCAATGACCCAGTTAGTATCAGGTGAGTTTCACACACACACACACACACACACGCACACACACAAGGTAAAAACAAAAATGTTCAATATCACTGTTACTTCCTTGTAACACACACACATGGAGCCTTAAACTTTATGTACCGTTAGTATGAAATATTGTGAATGTAATTACCAAATGTACCATGGTAAACAAAGTTAGTAGGTAAAGAGGTACAAATAAACCAAAGCAAGCCAAATCTTTCAAAACCTGAGTGAACTGCTGGCCACAGTTTCTTTATGCGTCTTAACAGAAGAAGAGTGAGTTTGGGATCTTGTGACAGAAGTGTGAGTTGGGATCTTGTGACATGAGGAAAGATTGCATCCTAAGCAGTTTTAGTGATAGTCTGTGAGGACTCAGCCCAGGACTGAACCTTCTTCTAGACAACTTTTGGCCACCAGAGGGAGGCATAGGGTGGCTCTGGGGTTATCAGGCAATTAAGAAACATCTGTTGTCTTGCCTACTGAAGACCAGGGCTCTGTTCGAAATAGCTACTACATAATGTGTAAAAAATATATAATATATATATACTGCTCAAAAAAATAAAGGGAACACTAAAATAACACATCCTAGATCTCAATTAATAAAAATATCAGTTGAAAATCTCTCATTTCTACCTGTTGTCTGTTCCATTTGCACAAGAGCAGTTGAAATTGATTCACAATCAGTGTTGCTTCCTATCTGAACACGGAAGTGTGGATGGCTTGGAGTTACATTGTGTTGTTTAAGTGTTCCTTTTATTTTTTGAGCAGTGTATATACATACTACTGTATATAGCTTATGTTCTAGACCAGGGGTGTCAAACATACGGCTCGACAGGGGTTCAGTCCAGCCCGCACAAAAAACCTGCATTATTAAAGAAGAAAAAACTCAATTTTATTTAAAATCTGCAGTTCCTATATTGTCCTATATTGCGTGTTTTAGTCATTCTATCGCTTTACCCGCATTTTCTGTTGACCCTGGCACCCTCTTAAGTGAAATGTCTTTGTCAAAAAAGAGACAAGTGGACACAGTGTTGGATTTTTCAAGAAAAATGGAAAGTTCATGCGTTCAGAATTGTTTCCCAGATGTGCAAAATGTCACTGTGATCAGTTTTTATGCATAATGCACATAAAATGTTTAACTTGGGTAAAAGTGTTGTTGAAATTGCACATACTTTTCTTAAAAAGTAAAAGTAGAAAGTTGTTCATAATATATTTAGTAAAAGGACAATTCATTTCATATAAAGTTTTTATAATTTACTACTACGTCTTTTAATACAAAGAAAAAAAGTGGACTTATTGTTAGTTCCATGTAATTTTGGAATGAGTTCACTGGTCTGGCCATCTTAAGATCCGATTAAGTTGTATGCGGCCCCCCCGACCAAAATTAGTTTGACACCCCTGTTCTAGACACTGTCTCATACTGGATACTACAATGCATACTACTAAGGAGACCAAACAGGAACAATACTACAAGGTCATGTGAATGAAGGTTCCACCCACTGGAGAAATATTTTCCACCACCGTTGCATGACACACAGTACACCATGATGATAGCTCTGCTTGCGTACTAGAACATTTGGCGGAAGTAGTACATCATCTGGGTAACTTTCTCACAACTGGAATTTTTTATTTTTGACGCATACCGACACAGATTTGCAACCCAGTCAGTATGCGAGTAGTATGTAGCCTATTTCAAACTCAGCCCAGTGTGTTTAGCGTTTGGTGTTTTTTGAATGCTCAGATTTGAATGCTGCCTTTCCTTCTGGAATTCCCTCTTGGCCTTGCCAGGATTGTCTTCCCTTTGGGAGTCTTCTGGCTTTCTCTTGTTTCTTCTTGTCTCTGTCTTTAGCCTTCCACTTCCTTGGCCAGGAAAATCCTGTTTTTGAGCATATTTAGTTTTCCTTTTGCTTTCTCTTTTCAGCACTGGTGTTTATTTTGGGTTCTCTTGTCACCTACTGCCTTACTTCAGATACAATGATTGAAATGATGTCATTTATTTCATAACATACTAGTAACATGCAAGCTTGGAGATTTTAAAACGTCACACTTATCTACAGCATTAGACAGATATGTTCCTCCATGATCATCTGTCTCTCTGTCTCTGTCTCTCTCTCAGTCACCTCAGCAGTAGCAGCTGTGCTGTAAGTGGAACAGCTGTAGCTGTCTGGACCCTGCAGGACTTCCGTACTCTACTTCAGTCTTTACGCCTGCTTGATCCTGGAGTGTTTGGATAAGAGACCTGTACCCACACACACATGGGTCAGTTTAACCAGAAGGAGATTTGAGAGGTCAGACAAACCAGAGCCTTTGGGAGACACATGCCATCTGCTACAGGAAAGTGCCCAGTGAACCCATGCAACCGTTCAAGTTCACTGTTATTGTGTGGTTATCATCTTTGGTTTCCTGTGTGAAACAGTTTCTTCATCGTGGAGTTTTTTTTTGTTGTTGTTGTTTTTGTTTGTTTTTTTAAAGATTGTTTCCTCCACCAAGAGGCTTATTTGAGGGAGCTGTTTACATTATTGTAAACAAAGAATACCAGACTAATGTCTATGAATGGAGATCGACCTGGTGGTGTGTGTAAATTCATTCTGAGTCATTCAAATGTTTCTTTGAAAACTTTAGTTACTGCAGCACACACTGTTTCTGCAGTGAATGTGCTTCTCCTAGTCAGAGAAGTAGCATAGTTATGTTACAGATTTACTAGAGAACTTTTACTTCCCTTTAAGTTTGTAATCACCCATGTATCAGCCTTCCTCATAAATGACGTATTTTCAATCATTGTATCTGAAGTAAGGCAGTAGGTGACTTCAGATTCACTATACTACTGGTTTTACAGTCTCGTTTCGCAGTGACTTGTTTAAGCAACTCACTGAATCATTTAGATCCATATTAAACTTCACTGCACTTTTATCCAGTGAGCAGAGGGATGACTCCTTATACAGTGGCCAAACTGACATTACCGTGTAACTGATGGTAAAATAGACATATCTCGCTCATCTGGGAGATAATGCAGACCTAAAGCAATTACACATCAAATCTGCACCCCACTGAACTCATCCTGTCTTCCTGGCTCCTAGTAAAACCCGTTAGCCATGCAGGACTGTTGCATTGTGAAAGTCGCATCCTTCACTGTACATTTTAAATTAACCAATGCATGAAAATCTCATGAAATATACTGTAATATATTGTTTGCACAATTTATTATTGACGGCCATAAAAAAATACTATATATTTTACAATTTTTCCTTTCATCTGCTCTGGAGTACAGTTACAGAAAAATGACAACTAAAGCATTGATAACCCTTTGGGTTTAGTTGTGAATTGTTGCATATTTCATTGATAAATCCACTCTAAGAAATGACGGTACCTGACCGGTTCACGATAGCTTATGTCCACGGTTCTTTGTCCATACCCATATTATGAGTGATATTTAATAAGTTAGAGCAGTTTTGACTCTTATTTTGGTATACAGTACATTCAACGAAACAGTATCGGACAGTTAAGGCAATCGCTGTCCTATTAGCACATTCTTTTTAGCACAAGTCAGCTCCCTTCATTTCACTGGTACCCTGATCTGTTTGGCACAAGTCCACAAACACCAGAAGCAGGCGTTCCTAACCCGTATTTGAGCCAGTTGACTGGTGGATGTGTAGCTGGTAGCAGTGGGTAGTCTGGGCAGGGCTGGTTTTGATCCAGCTCAGACTGGGGCACTAGCGGTAGTCGTGATAGGAGGATCGCAGCTGGTTCCAGAAGAGCAGGCAGAGGATGGTGTGAGGACCCAGTCTGAAGTAGGAGGCCCCCAGGCCCTTGTACAGACCTGTCACCCCCTCTTTCTTCAGTGTCTTGGAGAAACAGTCCACAAAACCTTTGTACAGCAGGCCCTGCCAAACACATACATACACACACCGGTGACTTCATCTACTGGGGCATAATAGTTGTGGCAGTGAAACATGCAAATGGTTAAGTAGAAAATTGCATTTAATTATTGAAGAAATGCTTAATTAAAGCCAAAAAGCATGTGTCCAATTTGTCACCACAAACCTAAGCAGTGCTAATAGACAAATAGTGCTAGTTGCTGTAGAGTATGTAAGTAATTGGAGTTGAGAAAGCTGGTGTGTATAGTTGAATCCCAGGTGTCTGCACTGCTGAGCTTTGTTCCGTCTCTGCATACATCCGTGTCAGCCCATCAGATAATCCATCTGAGCGCACAGTCTACAGGACGCCGACGGGACACTCACCTTGCCACGGTGGTCCACAGGTTGGTTGTAAAGACGTGTGCTGACCACATCAAACGGAGTCATAGCCAGTACCACCACGATACTACTGACCATTCCAGCAGAGAGAGACAACAGCCAGCTGCCCTCTGAGAACAGCTAGAGAGAGAGGGGGATAAAGAAAAGATAAAGGAAAGATGGGGTAGTCCAGAAGAAGAGAGAGAACACAATCAATAACCTTGTTGAACAGTTTTGCTTCCCACTGTTGTTTTCTGCAATAACTCCTGAAACAGTTATTTTCTGCTGCAACCGTTATTTTTTGCTGGAAGTCACATGTCTGAATCATGTTGGTTAGAGGTGTGGCTCTGTGCTGTGTGTAAACAACTAAGCTAGAATCACAACTAACCTAGAATCCTCGTGCTCTTCATAAATAGTATTTGAAGTATTTTAAATTCCTTATATCAACGGTACTATAAAGGAGGAAAATGAAAAAGCAGCTGTTCCACTGTTTTGACCTATTTTAAGTAATATTTATTTATGAAGAATGCATTTTTCTTGTATTTAAATGAATAAGGGAAAGTGAAAGTATTTTCTTGGTGACCGCTAGAATATGAAACTGAAAACATTTTATCTGAAGTCTGTGTTGTGGCATCTGATGATAGGCTGGAATTTTTGTTTCATAATCGCATGATATCCTAGATTTACACACTTCTCTTGACCTTGTCAGAAACATTTTTCCAGCTGATGTCAAAATCAGACCACAGCAGGAACAACATTTTATTACATCACTATGTCAGGCGTTTTCCTTATAGTAAAAAGTGTGGATCCTGTTTTAAGTCTTGCTTTAATGTAAATCCCCAATGTCTTCTACGGGGCAAAATGCTGCTTTTAATAATTACAAAAATGTGTGTTTACACTGTATGTACAACTTAAAATAACTGAAAATCAGGAATTTCTGGTATTTTCATTTAGAATCAGAATTTGGAATTTGCAGCATCATTCTACACAGCAGAAACAATTGTCACTTTATTTAACTGTTTGTTGTCCAGTGGTTTTGGGATCCTGTGTGTTCATTCCTAACAGTGTTTCTGGTTGAATTGTACCTTCACGGAGCCCAACGTTGGTGTGTGTTTTGGGGGCCCACCTGGAGGTTCTCAATGAACTCTTTGGAAATGGAGAAGGTGGAGAGTTGAGCAGCTGATCCCACACTGACACGTGGCACTGATGCACTCGAGCTCCGCCACAATCCCAGAATGCCATGCTGCCTGTGAATCACCACCAGTGCATGCCACATACTCTAGAGAGATGCAGGGATCGAAATACCATCTCAAGTTAAAAATCATATGGACTTATAATTTTATGATTCACTTCTGAAACTAAAACCTCTGAAATTTTTTTCAGTTAATAATGGTGAATAAGCATGAATTATGGTATTTTAGGCCACTGAATTCCTATAGTGGTGTACCTTATGCACCAGTGAGGCCTGTCCTGTTACATGTCAATACGACGCAGGGCACGACTTACTACTTATCACACCGAATCATTGAGTAAGATTTTTCCTTAATAAACATTTTTGCCAAAGCGTACAAGAATCAGGGTTACAAGTTTGTCAAGGTTATCTTGTAACCCTGATTCTAAAAGCATTTCTGCTCCTTGGAGAAAGGCCAGTGTTCTTGGTTTCATTGATGAAATGTGTGTGTTTGGTTTCATTGATCATACGGTTGCTGCCAATACAGAGCTGCCCGTCCTGCACCAGATGCATGGTGCCAGAGAGACCCCACTGTCCAAAATCACAACCCTTCAGGAATATCTTGGTTACAGGGCTGAGTAGGTGTCAAAACTGTTCAATCAGGTTAATAGCAGTTGATTATGGCCCATATTTAACAACAGGTTTCCTCAACTTGATGATTTGCGATTTTACCAAGATTAAATCAGTTGGGAAAATTGGTGCTTTGAATTGAAACCCACAGTGAAACTCACCCGATGCTGATACTGATGTCCGACTGCTATGGCGGAGGTGGACTGATTTTGCATTTGAGTTTTTACCTGGAGACATAGAACGTGACTATAATCCATCTTTCCTATAAACGTTTGCTCACCGTCATTGTGTATGCCTTCAGAAATGTTTAAAATCTTAATGCTCTCGTGTAACTTGGGTTGTAATATGTCCTTGAAATCCACCACGCATTTGGGAAGTTTCTCATACGCAAAATATGCGAGCGGTGACCAGTTTCATCTGTCAGGAAACCTCAACGATCCGGTTATCATCACCGATACACGTTTGCTTTATTCAGTTTCTGAAAAAACTCGCACATTATCACGGGTACTCACCAGACATATCGGGCTGCCTATAAAGGCACCCACGACTCCGGAGACAGCTCCGGCTACGGTGCTCTTAACCGCGCTGACACGTCCATCAGTGTGGATGTACCCGGCGGACTCGGTGATTGCGTAAGAACCCAGTCGAACCCCGTTCATGACGAACTGGTACAGAAGTCCCGGCGTCAGTCCCTTCTGCAAGCCCACCACACCTTCTACTCTGGCTATCGTGTAAAAGGCGTGGAAAACGTTCCGGTAATACACGCGGTACGTACCGCGGCTCTTCAGCTCACCTTGCAGCTGCATCCGAGTTTTCACAACCTCCAGCGGATTCGTGAATAAGCAGGCGCCGCAAGCAGCCACCCCACTTAGGACGAAATCCATACTGGAGGTGTTAATGTCCTGTTATATCCGGTGATGTAATAAAATGTTTAGCGCAGAGTCCTTTTCTGTATACCGCTGCGTCCTTTGCCACGGGCAGTCATCGAATAAAACAAAATGTGAAAGAAACTACATTACTGTATGGATAGATATTTATCAAAAGGAGAAAACATTATCGGATCCATCTGCTTTCACTCAATCTTCTCCTCCCATTCATGACATGGGCGCAGACATATGCAGCGTCTGAATGTGTCAGCTGAGTAACTTGGTGTAATGTTCGGCTCGGTTGTGGAATAGCCAATCAACACACAGATATTGTCTCATTCCTCGTTATCCTTTCTTTGATTGGACAACTCGAGCATGACGCGCTACGTCCTTAAGACTGACGAAATAGTCCCAGTCCTCTCATCATAACGGTAATTCCTAAAATACAACATTAACCTACAAACGGAACTGGTGGCGTATTTTCATACGCCGATTCAGCTCAGTGCAAATATGCTTTTAAAAGTCTTAAATGAAATACTGGATTTTTATTTTTTTACTGTTGGTCTTCACTGTAAGAGATACTCAAATTACACTTTGGGACATTTTCACAGACCCATAAGCCTACGATAAAGGTCCTAATGATAAAGCATTCTGTATTTGCAAATATAAATAAATGCCATTTCATTCACATGATTGACATAAATATAGCGGAAACGCGATCACGAGATCCGAGGACAAACCAGACCCCTCTGATCTCGCCTCCGGTTGCTATATCGCAGCAGCGCACAATCTTCCGTCACTGTCATACAATGGTGGGTTATATATATATATATATATATATATATATATATATATATATATATATATATATATATATATATATATATATATATATATATATATATATATATATAATATATATATTGTAAAACCAAGTCAGAATTGAATAACTACAGCCCAAATAGCTACATCACAACAACAACTGACTGCGTCAGGTCCCATATGCCGGAAACGGGCGACAAGATATGTGACATCAAACTGAAGTATTTTCAGGGGGGGGGAGGATATGTCAATCCTCAAACTTTTTCAAAAAGTTTTTACGGTTAAAACCAAATATTTAAATAGCGACGAATCCATGCCCCCCCCCCCCCCCCCCCCCCACTTTTGAAATCAAAATTACGTCCATGCAGCAGGTTATATTAGTGTACCGCTTTTAACATCCCTATCACTGCTTCTTCTGTAAATATATGTAGCCTACATAAAAACCAAAACCATTAATGTGCAGACAATGACAAAGAAAGCACTTTCTTCCAATTCCAGGCTTTATTTCACAGTCCACCACTAATTAACTGCACTTGTAACGTCTGTAACAGTGGAGTAATTGTTAACTGAATGACTGTAACTGAGGTGAACTGTAGAAAATGGCCCAGCAGGCATGAACAGACAGGCGTACCGAAGAGGGTGGAAAATACCAACACGCCAGAACAACTAGACCAACGCTGAAAAGTGAAGACAACAAACAAAAAGAAAACCCCACAAGGAGCAACTGACTAATGTGAGAGAAAACAATAAAGTGGTGAAACCAAAAATCAAAGTCACTTACCTAACCCCTCCCAAAACATCAACAAACAAAACTAAACACAAACACAAACCAACCCTACACCTGGAGTGATTTGTACAACAAACGTTCAAAAGAGATGGAGAATGCTATAGAACAATACAAGGCAATACGGCTACACAGCGTCCAAACAGAGCAATTCAAACTCAGAGTCAAAAACAGCAGATCAAAACGTGGAACAATACGGTAAGCAAACCGACGTCGAAACTATCTAAATGACCAGGCTCGAATAGTGTTTTCATCTATTCTTTTATAGATGAATAAAAATTTCAGGAACGTCGGTGCATATGAATGAAGTCAGAACAAGAAAAAACACAGAACAAACGAGCTGGAGCTTTAAGTACACTCAAACTCACTAGGGATAAGAGACTATATAATAATGGCCATAATAATAAATAATACTAATAACAATAATAGTCACAAATAACCTAATAATAACAGGCTATGTGATTGCACATTATAGACTACAACAAATTTGCACAAGTCTTGTCATTTCATATTTTCATATTTCATGTCTTATAGTCACATATTCTCTCCCATGTGATTGAGAGGTGATTTCCTACTGCCTGCTGCTGCCTCTTCTGACACCATGACCCATTCTGCCACAGTCTGGCCCAGTGGAGCATTCTGCTTTTACATTTTGATAGCTGTCAACGTTTAATTTGGATTATATATGCTTAGGTTGTATTCAAATAGAACATAATCAGAACCAACCCAAATTAAAGGTCAGAAACCTGCGAATTCGCTGAATAATTTAGTATTACTATGCACTGATAAGTACTGAATAACTAAATTGTCCCATTGACTGTGTTCTGGTAAACTTCTGGCTATTGTAGATTATAAACACATGATATGTGGATATGTATTACTGTTATCCAAACAGAGCACACATACAGGAAGTACAGGAGCACGTATTAGTTATGTATTAGAATTTACACATTACTTTGCATGTTATAGCACAGTGGTTCCCGGGGGTGGGGGCGCAAATATTCTCATCTGCAATATATATATATATATATATATATATATATATATATATATATATATATATATATATATATATATATATATATATATATATATAGAGTCAGGCTATGGATATTTAACAATTTAACATACCATTCTGTGTTAAGATACACCTGAAAAACATCCAAAGTGGTAACACTTTACATTAAGTGTTTACTTACTAACGTGAAGAAATGCATTAGTTAACATGGACAACACATGAAGTAACACAGTAACACAGAATCTATCAGCATAGGAACTGAAGTGTGTCTATACTGTTTTTAGCTCTTTAGTCCCTTTTGCTCCAAACTAAAACACTAAAGCTCTAAAAAGGTGGGAGCAAGAGCCAAAACAGGAACCGCAACTGTTACGTTTACTTAACATTCGTTAATTATTGTTAATGTGTTACTTCATGTGTTGTTCATGTTAACTAATGCATTACTTCACATTAGTAAGTAAACACTTAATGTGTGTTACCTCAGCACTAATTAACCAAACACCCATCTTCCTACAATGCTCCCATCTGTTTAAACATTTTACTTCTTAGACTATCACACATTGAAGAATTCAAAACATTTGCAAAAATGTGTAGGATGTATAATTCCCAATTAGTTAAGTTAACCTACTAGCACTGACAGATAACCTAACATTGCTGTTACTTTAGGCTATAGGCCTATATTTGCATCACCAACATGATGAACTAGAGTACAAACTAGAGAACTCGAGTACACATTACGCATTGCGCATTACCTTGTAGTACATAAGGTTTTTACAAAAGTAATACATTTCAAAAGTGCTATTGCTAAAAACGAGTTCTTTCAACTTAATAAAAATCTAAATATAAAATCCATGTTACTATTTAATTGGGGGGGCAGGGGAAACTTCTACTTTGACAAGAACAGTAACTTTTGATATCACATGACCAGCAAGTCCATGTTTGTACCTCCTTATCCCATTGACACACCCCAGTGAAGTTCATCACCTGAAGGCTCCCAAAATCCACTAGGCTAATTATTCAAGATTTAGACAAAGTTTCTTGAAGGAAAAAATCGAAATTCTATCTGGGGTATGTTCACTTTAATTTTCCATCAATAATACCAGTTTAGAAGTTTTGTATAAAATGATAAAATTAAATTGTTGCCCTATGGCAACTATAAGCAAATATGGAACGTATTTGTGCACCTTCAGCCTATTGGACTGTAATTGACTTAGTAGGCTATTCTGAGACTATGCTTACAATTTTTTATTACATTTAAAATGGAAAAAAATATTTACATTTTGTTATTCTAACCCTAAGCCTAAGCCTAACCCTAACATTTTTAACTGCAACATTAGCTTGAATTTTGTTTTTGGGAAAAATATGGGTTTTATGGTTTCCATAACTGCGCATTGTTGCCATATGGCAACAATTAACCAACTACCCCTCTTAAAATAATTTTTTTAACATTCCCATTTAAAAAAGCATTTTTACATAGTTAAAACACATGCATTTTTTTTATCATGGTTAAATAATAATTCATGCAAATACCTTCCTCACGTACGTGCTCTGTTTATTTTGCGTTTCTCAACGTTGCTCTGAAGATAGAATAGAATAGAATAGAATAGAATAGAATAAAACTTTATTGTTCTGCCGAAGCAGAAAATTTTTCTTTGGTTTCACCACCATACAACACAGCAACACCACAACCAAAGTAATAACGATAATCATAAGTACATAAAAACATAAAAACATACACAAACCTTAGAACAAATTAGTGTGAGTTGTTAATCTGTTTGATAGCATTAGGAACAAATGCTCCTTTATAGATCTTTTTTTTCACCAGAGGCATTCTATAACGCCGGCCTGAGGGGAGCACCTCAAACGCAAAGATGTTTATAAAATTGCATAGTAGTTCATCTGGTGAGGCACAAACTGCAGAACATAAAACTAGAGCATAAGAAAAAATACACAATACCGCGCTAATTTGGACCCATTTGGTCCTCGTGAAGATCCAACAGGTACAGGCAGACGGGTCGCACACCGAGAGCCCCCCTACTTCCGCCCCCTACTTCCGTCCCCTACTTCCGCCCCTACTTCCTCCCGCTCGTGTCAAATACAACTTCCTACCCCTGTTCTTGGGTTGCTAACGGACATACTGTATATCTTAGCTTAGCTAGCTAGGTAGCAAATTGTACTGACAGTAGCGTTAATTACAGCGTCGGCATGTGTGTTTTAAATTCACGGTAGTGTCGAAAAGCAAGGTATACAGTTGTATGTACATGTAGTTTAATATAACTCACTGGGTTGTTGGTTTCTCTATTGTTTCACAGTATATATGCTACGCTGTATTGAGAGCCAGGATTTCAAAGGTTCAAGCTAGCTAGGTAACTCGACCGCCTAGCCTAGCCTAGCCTAGCTAGTCAGACTTTGCGGACTGTGTATCTAAACTAGTGAGTGGTTGTACACCTTCTATATCGACTAACTTGCAGTAAACAAGTTCTAGCTACACTTTTGTGCAGTACTTACGAGTTTATTTTAAAAAACTAGGTAAACGTGTCTCGGCCAGCCAGCTAGTCGGCTAGCTTCCCATCTAACCATTGGATTCTACTGGAAATGGTAAGACGCTTGGTAAGCTACCAAAGTGGCCAACTTGTAAAACGTCTCTCCTGGTTATCTTAGCCAAGGTTAGTTAACTAGCTTTTAGATACGTTGATAGTAATGATCAGTAATTATCTAGCGAACGCCAGACAAGTAATTCGAGTAGTTAGTTAGCTTCTGAAGTTTATTTGAGTGCTTTTTTGAGTGCGTTTGAGTAAGTGACAGTTCAGCAGGGCTGTGTGTCAGTGTCCTCATAGTTAGCCAGCTAGATATATATATAGCTCATTGCAGTATTAGCTTAGTTGGTAGATGGCTGGACATTAGATCATCTAGTTAGCTAAACACTGATCAAGTCTGGTTGTCAGGTCCTACGTAGTTAGCTACTCGGTTGTCTGTCTGTTTTGGGGATGGGAATCTGCCGTGACAAAAATAAGGCACAAGTTGGCAGTTAGATTGGTTGGTCAAGTTTGTAACTCAACTTGACGTGTCATAAATACTTTAGCAGTATGTTCTTCGGACGTTATGTAACGATAGTTAACTGAATATCATCGTCTGTCATATAATGCATAAGGAAAATCATCTGACCATTTGGTTAATATGTTGTGTTAACTGGACTGGTCTAGTTCCAACCTTTTGTTATTCAATATCCCGTCATAAGATCTGCTAGGTGCCTAAAGAAGGCCTCATGATGACTGATTATGGTTTCTGCGATGAAATTAATGTCTTCAGAAGCGCTTGACTTGAAATACTACATTGCCCGGATGATATTGCACTCAGTTCATACTCCCATTGTATTAAAAAGTATGTAATTGTAGTGTTCCTGCAAAACAGGACTTTTGCCTTTAAGCATTTGAGGACTGCATGTGTAATGCTGTTAAAGTCTACATGTTAAAGTACTTGTGTAAGACGCAACAGCTGCCGTGTGCCATTTAGACTTCACTGCTTCAGTGTCCGGACCTTCTGTCTACAGGTTGACGCCCTCATGTGCCCATGGAGAAGGAGGCTTTCGAGGGATGGCTGGAGTCAGTCTCCGCCTCCTTCCTGGCACTGAATGACCAGCAGCGCAATCAATCCCTGGAT
The DNA here is from genome assembly GCF_052324685.1 of Brachyhypopomus gauderio. Classification (NCBI taxonomy): domain Eukaryota; kingdom Metazoa; phylum Chordata; class Actinopteri; order Gymnotiformes; family Hypopomidae; genus Brachyhypopomus; species Brachyhypopomus gauderio. The sequence goes on from NC_135217.1 coordinate 7,018,605, forward strand.
CGGCTGATCTCGCTGAGTGGCGCCGCCCAACTTCGACACTTGTCCAATGGGCTGGAGGCGCTGCTGAAGCGGGACTTCCTGCGCTTGCTGCCACTGGAGCTGGCCTTCTACCTTCTGCGCTGGCTGGACCCTCAGACGCTCCTCACCTGCTGCCTGGTTTGCAAGCAGTGGAATAAGGTGATCAATGCCTGTCCAGAGGTGTGGCAGGGCGTGTGTCGAGACCTGGGCTGGAGGATCGACGACTCCATTCAGGACGCCGCCCATTGGAAGCGGGTCTACCTGAAGGCCAGGTGCCGCATGAAGCAGCTGAGAGAGGAAGAAGCCTTTGAGACCAGCTCTCTGATTGGCCACAGTGCTCGGGTGTATGCGTTGTACTACAGGGACGGTCTGCTTTGCACAGGTGTGTATGTGTTGGTACTGTTGTTGTTGCTTATCTTTTATGTATTTATATTCAAGGTTACACTATTCTACTTGCCTATGTACGTACATTCCTCTTGCCCCTAAATAGTGGCATTTAGTAACTTTTATATAGTTGAAGTTAGTAATAACTTTTTGTTAGTAGGGCAGCTTTGGGCATTGCGTATGCCCATGTCTGGCTAATATAGAAGGCAGCATCTTGTCCTGACTGGTTCTCTGTTTATTTTTGTTTCAGGTTCTGATGACCTCTCAGCTAAGCTGTGGGATGTTCGCACAGGACAGTGCATCTACGGCATCCAGACGCACACCTGCGCTACTGTCAAGTTCGATGAGCAGAAGCTGGTAACAGGCTCCTTTGACAACACCATTGCATGCTGGGAGTGGAGCACAGGGGCCAGGATTCAGCAGTTCCGTGGACACACGGGTGCAGGTGAGCTGTCAGACGGTCTTCCCACACTTGTTCCCACACAGCTTACCAACTGGCTGTTTGTTTTACTAAAGGTGCTATTTTTTTCTTACTAAAGAGTTTATCTTTTTCCAGTCTTTAGTGTAGACTACAACGATGAGTTGGACACACTGGTCAGTGGATCAGCAGACTTCACTGTCAAAGTGTGGGCCCTGTCAGCTGGGGTTTGTCTCAACACTCTCACAGGACACACAGAATGGGTGACTAAGGTAACATCTACACCTGCGTTGTGATCTTGTCAAATCCAAGGCACCTGTCTTTACTTGGAAGGACAATCTGTCTGTTAGATAGTTGACATCGTGCTTTGTAGAGAGCTTAACATAATTTTTTTTCTCCAGGCCTTAATCAAGGAATTTTTCAGATTCGTCCCAGTACTGAATGCTGATTCAGTTCACATTGTCTCATAATTTGTCCAGCTTTAGCATCCCGGAGCTTGTGTAGCCTAGAAATGTTGGAGTCCAGTGCCAGCAGTGTTGTGGAACAGGTGGTGTCTGCTAAGTGAGACGTCCTGCACAGTTTGCTCAGTTGCATAACCCAGCAGCTCATTAGCTCACCATGGAGAAGTCGTGATGGGTCACTGTTGCTTTTCCGTGACTGGAGAACACAAGAAAAGGCTCATGAAGCATTCCTAACATCACAATCACACTCCTAACATTGCAATTCTAATGACCGTATTAGCCAAGCTATTTAAAGACAGAGCATATCAGGAGACTCTAATTACATGACAATAACAATAATTTCTTCTGTTGAATAGTTGAAAAATTGATTTATTTCAGCCAGCGAATCCAGGTTACAAGAATTGTTTTCTGTATTTCTGTATACAAAAGTCATATAAGCACAGTGTTTCACACACGTCTTCCATATGCCATGATCTAGGTACTCCTTCAGAAAAGCCAAGTGGAGTCCATGATGCACAGTCCTGGAGACTACATTTTACTGAGCGCTGATAAATATGAAATCAAGGTAGTTTAAGTGCTGTTGCTTTTCACCTGCAGTTGTTTTGTGATTTGTTTCTTGACTGCTTTTTATTGCATTTACACATCCATCATAGTGCTTTCATCTACATGCAGGTTGAGTGACTGTGTGAAATCTTAACCTTTTCTGGAGCATATCAGTTTCCCTTCCCTCTAACTCCAGCTTAAATTTTTTTGTATTTTGTTTACGTTTGTATAGATAATTATAGACTACTTATAAACATTGCTTAGTCCGTATCCCAACAAAAAGTAACTTAACTTCCTCTGCCAATTTTTGTGAACTGAACTATAATTTCTCTCTCTCTCTCTCTCTCTCTCTCTCTCTCTCTCTCTCTCTCTCTCTCTCTCAGGTTTGGCCCATAGGGCGAGAGATCAACTGTAAATGTTTGAGAACTCTGTCCGTGTCGGAGGACCGCAGTGTCAGCCTGCAGCCCCGCCTCCAGTTTGACGGCCGCTACATCGTCTGCAGTTCGGACCTTGGCGTCTACCTGTGGGATTTTGCCAGTTTTGATGTCCTAAGGTAGAGTTCTCATCTTAGCCAACCAGGATGCTCACAAAACATCATACAAATGGCTGAAGTGCTTATTTGTGCTGTGCAGCTCTGTGATGGCAGAGCTACAAGGTAGTTACGACTGAGGGGAATGTACTGTCAGAAGGTAACATAACAGAAGGTAACAACAAATGCTGAAGTTGGCTACGAGTACCTTGAATCTTACAGGTAAATGGGAATTATGGAAAGCAGCTACAGCCAAACACCTACAAAGAGTGAGGTATGTCCTGAGAAGACAGCCGAATGGGAGGAAGATCTGAGATATCAACACCTAAGCTCTACCAGATACCTCCTGGCACAACTAACAAAGGGGGAGTTGGCACTGACATCAAGACAAGGAAACTCCTCACAGTGCACAGAAGGTTTCATCCCAAATCCGCACCCCAGAGACAGCACACTAAGCAAAAGGAGGGGCTCAAGAATTAGTGAGCATCAGGGCTACTATCCCAGGATAAAACATCCAAGTCCAGAGGTCAAAGTGCGATACACCTACAAGGGGGTGGGGAATGACTGAGCTAAGCACCTGTGGGATTTTCAGTTACAGACTGACAAAATGGCAATGGTTAACCAAGTGGACATGGTCACGATGGACAAACGGCCTACGAAGGCTGTGGTGATGGATGTAGCAATCCCAAGAGATTGCAACATCAGGAACAAGAAACATGAAAAGCTTGAGAAATACCAAGGGCGGAGAGATAAGCTGGAAAAGGTGTGGAAGGTGAAGGCAGCAGTGATTTCCGTGTTAATCGAAGCATTAGGGGTTGTGCCCCCAGATTGGGGGAATTTGGCTCCAACAGATCCCAGGAACACCATCCAAGATCTCCATCCAGAAGAGCACAGACCTCGGAGTAGCTACGCAGCACCCTCAAACTCCCAAACCTCTTGTAGAGGAACCGAGCTTTAATGTACAAGTAGCCAAACTTTAATATGGGTTTTTCCTAAACATGTAAAACAAATATATGCAATGCTTGGTTGCATAATAAATTCTCCTAGCTGGGCTGTGCTGGTGAAGAAAAGGTGCACTCCATGTGCAAGTGCACGTGAAATCTGGTGATCAAAAGGAGTGATTGGCAGAGTTGTATAATCCAGGTTCAGAAAGTAAAAGTCCTCACCAGGATTTTGCTCAGGCTTCCTGGATTGTGTTGATTCCACTCATTTTACCTGGATTGCACTAATTAGAAATCTAGCAAGCTTGAGCAAAATCCTGGTGAGGACTTTTACTTTCTGAACCTGGATTATACAACTCTGGTGATTGGTAGAATGCTGGTGTATTGAAACCTTTACTCTAAAACTATGATGTTATACTGATTAGGATGATCAAGTTGCCTGGCAATGTGTAGGTAAAGCGGCTGTAAGCTGTATAGACTGGGTCTTATTGTTTGGGATTCTTTTTCTTTTTTTTGCTGTGCTGCGTCAGAATCTCTAAAACAGTTTTGATGAATAATAACTGCTTTATTGTTCAGGATTGAAGAACAGAAGGATTGTAGAACTAATGATATTCAATTATATCCCATTTTAAAAGTTAGAGTTTTAACATTCTAATTTGTAAACTGAGGTTTACTGTGGCATTACCATGGTTTTGTTTAAGAAGTGGTAGTGAGATATGCAGTACTGCTCTGCACACCTACATAAGATGCATGTATGATTTGCCAAGACGCACTCTGGTTTGTGTGTAATGTCCATCGTGCTTTCTGCAGAGTCATCAAACCGCAGCAAGATCCCGCCAGTCCTTCCCTGCTGAGTTTCGGTGAGGTATTCGCCCTCCTGTTCGACAACCACCACCTGTACGTCATGGACGTCCGAAGCGAGACCATCATTGGGCGCTGGCCCCTGCCCGCCTACCGCAAGTCCAAGAGAGGCTCCAGTTTCCTGCCCGGAATCACCTCCTGGCTGGACGGCTTTGACGGCAAGAACGACGCAGGCCTGGTCTTCGCCACCAGCATGCCTGACCATAGCATTCATCTGGTCCTGTGGAAGGAGAACGGCTAGGCGGCATATGAGGACACCCCGCTTTGATGGACCGTAGGGGGTGAAGGGGAGAGAAAAGAGAAAAAGGGTGCTCTAGATTTAAAAAAAAGAACAAAAACTTGCAGCCAATGAAATTCGATATTGCATGGACCAAAATGTTTCTCTTCTTTCTTTCGTTCCGTTTTTGCCGTTTGGTGTTCACAAACAACCGGCTTTTTCTTTCTGCCATGTACAGAATCACACTTGCACAGTTCCACATCGTGCATATGGCAATGAAACTCTGTGTTAATTGTCATGGATGGAGACTGCCACTGGTGAGAGCTCTAGCTGGATTAGACATCCGTTCTGATGGTGAGCATGTGCTAGCTGGGTGAGACTTTTATGCTGGTGTTTCCATGGGGAGGGAAGAAATTCAACAGTGGCAAGACTGACTGGACAGTAACATCTCACTGCAGTACAATCATCCAGACGAAAGGGTAGTTATTAAAAATGTATTTGAGTGTCATTTTTCATAGAAACACGCCCACTTGATTTTATTTGTAGGCTGCAAATTTACATTCGGAATACAGGGAAACGTTGCCTTAATCCTGTAATTTCCTTTAAGGAAGATGTTCTTGCAGAAGGCCAGACCTGTGTGGTCTGCTTGCATCCCAACATCTGTGATCTCCGTTATATTGGGTCTTTAAATCGATGTGATAAACTGCAGTCTTTATGAATGTCCTGTTTGTGTGAAAGTTATTATTTCACTAATATTGACCCTTATTTTAAATTTTCAATTTGTCATTTGCCTTTTCATCTTAATGCTTAGATGTTTGCAGTTATAACTTTTAAATCTTTCAAAGTTACAATTCCTAACATCAGTAAGAAAAGTATATTTATTTTTACACTTTTGAGTGTTTTTTAACCCAGTGTAATCAACACCACCATATATACTCTTACTGCATTTTAAACGGGCTTATTCACCTGAAAGTTCATGTTAATTTCATTGAATGTTTGTTTTTAATCTTTAATTTTAAAGACTGATCTGTATTAATACAAAGGCAGTGCTTTAAATGTTGTCGTTTAAATATCGGGTCTTCTGACCTAGTTTTGCAGGACCTCATTGACAGAAGGAACAGCCCACACCCTTTTTATAAACTTAAATCATCAAAGTACATGAACAAATTTGAGTCAAGTACTTTTTTTCTGTCATTTGGTACCAGTTCAAGTGTCTGTAGTTACACTCTTGTAAAGTCTTCTGAAAACAGCTGAAATGGGAAAGGGAAGCTTTAAACCACAATCTTCATAATCATCAGTCCTCTGGTTCACTGAAGGGAACTGGGTGTCTGGCTGATGGCCTGATTCACTGTGGTTTTCAAGGCTTCAACAGTGGCATGTGGTGTCTGACCTGCACGTGATACTTCAGACTTGCTGGTACAGTCACTCATGTTCTTGTGGTCAATAATGTCGCCCATTCACAATTAGAAAATTTCAGGTTTGTTGGTTTGTATATAATGATATTCTGTCTTTCGAATAAATTAAAGTGGCTAAGGGTAGTTTTCCAGTTATTTCCCCAAGAAGGCAGTACATTTTACCATGGTAACAAAAGTTGTATAATAAAGCCAAAAAACGTGCAACAGGCAGACTGAAAATAAGCATTGAAATGATTAGCTGCTGTTTTGTCTCTCCTCTTAGATTTGCTCTCCCACGCTTCTAGCAGGACTTTGTGTTAGTCAAACCTCAGTTATATGCCGACTTGGCATGAGATCAGGAGACTGGGATGCTTTTATGATTAATTTATTTCTTTGGCTCTTGGGGCACACAAGAGGTTTATAGATGAGAACCTGGGAACGATGTAGTCCATATCAATCCCTAATCTGTTCTACCTTCTGATCTGGTTATATGGCTAAAATAGAGGATGATTATTTCCTAACACAATCTCTGGAAACTATGAAGTCCATTTTTTAAAATCTTTTCCAGGTCTTCTATTTTGTTTACATACAGTAACTTTTTCAAGTGTGCAAAAAACATTTAGTTTGAGCAATCATGGATTAAAAAGAATTAAAAGTGTATATGGCTAAACATGTGTATATGTATATAATAATGTAATGTAGCATATGTACCATATCTATCTCCAATATGCAACATGATTTTTCTTAGGGTTGGTTTAAGCCAGTTTCATGCCCCATTACAGATTTGACAAACCTCATGACGAGAGAAGGAAAACAGACACGTCAGTAGTGTCATTGGGAAACACTGGTGTTAACAGCCATTTTCAGATCCGTTATTATGCAAACATACATTTACGTTCATGGGAAAAACATTTGACCAATGCTTCCCATAGACGTAAAGTTATATTTCTATATTTCAGACAGTGACATCGAACTGTGACAAAAAATTATCACAATCTTATTTTTGCATGTAGTCTGTGTAAAGACCATGAAAATCAAATAGAAGGTTAGGTGTTTTATTTTGTAACTTAGTGTTATGTGAGTAGATTGATAATTCTCTACCCTTCCTCTAGTTTTATTAATATGGTTTCTGATTTAACAGGTATTGCAAGCTTATGTTTTTTAAGAGGACTTTGCTGTGATTTGCACACCAACACCATTAGGTGGAGCTAGAGGCCAGGCATCATAACCACATCCAAACATCACAGACAGCAGATATGATGGTATTACTGCTAGTAGAAGGTGTGTGAGACAGAGTTTGTCAGGTGCACTTTCTAGTAACTCTATTTAAGTTCAGAACTATTAGGTGAGGGTAATTCTACCTTTGTACCGGAGAATTCCATTGGTTCAATTTATGGTGGTGTGATGTTAGGATGGTAGAAATTGGCAGAGGTGTCAATTCCAGGTTCAGAAAGTAAAGGTCCTCACCAGGATTTTGTTCAAGCTTGCTAGATTTTCTAATTAGTGCAATCCAGGTAAAATTAATGGAATCAACACAATCCAGGAAGCCTGAGCAAAATCCTGGTGAGGACGTTTACCTTTTGAACCTGGAATTGACACCTCTGGAAATTGGGAACACACTCCTTAACATACGTTCAGGCATAAGGTCTGCTGAAGTAGCTTAGCTTTTGAAAACCAGTGGAGCTGTCCTTAGTTAAAAGTGTTGAAGCTGTTCTCAGTTAAAACTATTGAAGTTATCCTTAGTTAAAAGTGAAAGCCACACACGCACACGTGTTACTTGGACCACACACGCATACAGAGATTTATGCTAGTGTTATGACACACACTGAGTCACTGAGGGAAACATTATGAACTCCATATGCTTGTGGTCCTACACTTGCTGAAACAGTTTGAAAAAGCAAAATCTACATGAAAATGGGTTCATTGTGTGTTGCGTTTAACATGTCGAAATAACATCTTTGTCCCTGTTATGCCTACATTACATTAAGATAAATGCTCTCTGACATGCACACACTTACACTCAAACATATGATATACACACTGGTGTTTATTTCCACCCTGTCCACAAACCAAACATGATTACAAGTCCCAGAGTCAATATTTAGATACTGTGGTCAGATCTTCATCTCAGCTTTCTATTCTCCCTCTACTGTGTGTTTATGTGACATTCACTAACTCTACCTCTGATGTCACAACAAAGAAACTCGTACTCTACGGACAAATGTCCTTCATAATAAAAGCCAATTTAGTACAGGCAATGCGTTACTGACCTGAGAACAGTTCTTTCTTACTGATTTTCTGTAGTAACATAACCATGACATGCCGTACCACAAGATAGCATCATGTGCTATCTTTTTTGAGATGCACTGTAGTCTGTGTCACCCTGAGCTTATAATAGTCAACGTGCAACTTAACTCCCCTCTCTTGAGTCCTCTATAGGGAGCATAATACACCATTCACACAGCCCTACCCCATCCAGGCTCTGATTGGTTGAAGAGATTCATAGGCCTCGTGGGAACTGCTCTGACAATAATGAGGGGCGGGGCTAATGTACAATAGACGCCTTATTACTTTGTCTCCCATTCCCACACAAGTAATCAAACTAAAATATTGCTTTTTATGTATATTTACATACAATTCACTGGTTGGGGTTTATGTGGTTTTGTGCTTTGTTTACCAGGCTAGCTTATATCATGTTTTTATCACTTGATGGAAGTGATGGCTGAGTATATCATTTCTTTGTGTGTTAGTGATGTGTTAAAGGTGCATGATTTGAAGGCATAGAGGACAACAGGTCACAACAGATCAGTCATGTGAGAAAGAAGGTAGTGGATTTCATTCATGTTCCCTAAACTACTTTGCTGAGTGCCAAAAAAAATAACACTCATTAACAGATTAACAGAACTAGTCAGAACAGGGTTATATCAATATCAAATCTTACAGAGATTAGAGACCTTAAAGATATAAGATTTGGCAGAATGGGGCCTCAGCATGGAGAGAAAAATGTGGTTTTGTTCCATATTATGCTTGTAACTGAGTGACTCATCCTTAGCAACTGATAGAGAAAGTTGTAGTATCACAAATAGATTTGTTTTTGACACTGACTCTTCAGTGATGTCTTTCAAATCCTGCCTCGATCAGTCGCATGGTATGTGAAGCTGTTGAAGTTAACAATCAACCAACATGTATCTCATTAAACTGAAGAAGACTGCTTGATGGTGGGTGATCTATCTACTTGATTCCAGTTATTTAGTTGCCATATTTATGGTTTGTAGAGCTGTTGAGAAAGGTCGAGACTAGGACACCTTGTCTGAGATTAGCATGGAAGATTGCTACCAAAATGTTCATGTGTGTGTGTGTATGTGATTTACACTCAAAGCATATTTATGTCAATGCCACAATGACAAAAATACAACCAATTCAACCGTGTGTGTGTGTGTGTGTGTGTGTGTGTGTGTGTGTGTGTGTGTATCAGTAGGTCAGACAGAGGTCAGAGACTCCTTGGAGACATCTTGAGAAGGCCACAAAACGGAGTGTAGTAAAGACTGGGGGTGGAGGAGTGAATGTGTGTGTGTGTGTGTGTGTGGGGGGGGGGGGGGGGTGCTCGACTGGACCACCATGAATACTCTTCTCTCCTCCTTTAAGCATCAGCAGCAGAGTGGGATAAGTGAGAGTGAAGGTGAGGTGACAGAAAGCAGCCCACCTTGAGTTGGACACCAACCTTATACTGACATAACACTTTGGACTTTAATTTGTGAGTGAACAGTAATGTTGCAGCAGAGAGACATTTATACTGGGACCCTGATGCATGCACTTCAGGTGATTCCATGATGGATGTGATTGTGTTGGCCTTGTTGAAAATGTATATTGATCTCAGTAAGAGTTTTGTTTAATGGTTGTTACTTCTAGCAAACTATTTCCTGAGTGTGTGTAAGATTTTAGTGATATAATGCTAAATGTCAGCTGTATAAGGGTTACATAAACAATTTGTAACAAACTGGCTTCGAGTGAAGATTCAGGCCACCCAGGATAGGCAAGGGGTTGCCATAGTTTCTTCTATAAACACAGAATCATTTTACTAAGTTTGGGGTGTACAGAAGCATTTACAGCGAAGCATTTGAAACAAAGCTAAACAGTCAGGTGTAGTTCTAAAATAACTTACCACACTGTAATATTGTAAGTATAACTCCAGGTACCACAGAGTAAAATAACCAAAATTCCCAAAATATTCAGAGCTGTAAAATTGCTCTCTCCTGTCACCCTTCAACTGCTGCTCCGCCCCTAAAACTGCAGCCCCGCCCCTCCAGATTCTGCTCCCCTTCCACACTCTCTTCTCTTCTTCATCTGCCCTCTCTATCCATCCTGCATTTGTTTGGACTACATGCATATTGTGCTTCCTCATGTGTGGGGTCAAAGGTTATCTTCAAAAAGAGGTTTCTAATGCATCATTGCAGTGCAATCACCTAGGCAGGATATAACAAGTGGTCAGAGCATATTGTCATAAACAGATGTTTTACAGTGCAGCAACATTGTGTAACTTACCCTTGTACCTCCTCCACCCCTGAACCTCCTCCACTCCTGAACCTCCTCCACCCCTGAACCTCCTCCACCCCTGAACCTCCTCCACTCCTGTACCTACTCCACCCCTGAACCTCCTCCACCCCTGAACCTCCTCCACCCCTGAACCTCCTCCACTCCTGTACCTCCTCCACCCCTGTACCACCTCCACCCCTGAACCTCCTCCACCCCTGAACCTCCTCCACCCCTGTACCACCTCCACCCCTGTACCACCTCCACCCCTGAACCTCCTCCACCCCTGAACCTCCTCCACCCCTGAGCCTCCTCCACCCCTGTACCACCTCCACCCCTGAACCTCCTCCACCCCTGAGCCTCCTCCACCCCTGTACCTACTCCACCCCTGTACCACCTCCACCCCTGAACCTCCTCCACCCCTGTACCACCTCCACCCCTGAACCTCCTCCACCCCTGTACCACCTCCACCCCTGAACCTCCTCCACCCCTGAACCTCCTCCACCCCCACCCCCCCCGTTCACTCTTTCAGTCAGACCTGCCGTTCTGTGTTCCGGAGGGTGAACATGCCCCTCCCTCACCGTTCCCTAGCGCTCCACTTCCTCTCTTTCTCTGGGGGATCTATAGGAGTGATATGCTGGGGTTTTTTCTGTCAGGACAATATTGTGGCTTCATCTGTGGGAACAAAAGCACCTCTGTGTGAGGGTACTCCACTCCCTGTCTCTCCATGCCAGGTGTGTGTGTGTGTGTGTGTGTGTGTGTGTGTGTGTGTGTGTGTGTGTGTGTGTGTGTGTGTGTGTGTGTGTGTGTGTGTGTGTGTGTGTGTGAGCATGCATACCTATCTAAAAATCTCAGAGGTAGAAAAGAAAAGTAAACTGGCCAACCACAAACTGGAATATTTGTTTTACATTAGCTACAGTTTTGAGTCCTGGGACGTTAGTGGGCAAGAGTGTATTTATATTTAACAAATATTTAACCACACAAAGGGAGTAACTCCTTTCCTCAAACCAACATCTTGACTCTGAAGGCTTCTCTCAAATGTAGACTCACAATTCTAAAGCATCAGCTGACAGCACAGATTACTCCCTGACCAAAAATTGTCCTCTTGTGTGTCTTAATCAAATCTCTCTCTCTGTCTCTCTGATAGGCTTTCATACAGAGCTTCTTAAGATTCATAAGCAACAATCACAACGAATGCTGGTATTTCCAGAACGACTACACCATAAGTACTGTGTTCTCGGACCGATTTGTCACAGTAAATTCACAAGGCAGTTTGGCTGAATCATGTAAAGGCTCAGATCAGATTCTGCATAGAAAAAGCAGAAGGAATGTCCAACATCTACTCTGTAGACTTCAGCACATGGTTCCCATATTCTGAGCTTCAAGTGGGCTCTCTCGGCACAGACCTCAGGACAGACGCAACAACTCATTCTGAAACATTTGTCTAAGAAGTGAAAAAGAAAGCAGACTGTTAAACAAACACAGCACAGTGAAAAAAAAGCGAATGGGGGGAGGAAGGGGGGGGACTGAGAGACTGTCAACAGCTGTTTCCATTAAGGCAGAGAGAAAGAAAGACAGCGCCTCAGCCAGACGATTTTGGCAACCTCCCCATATCTGTTTTCCGGCTCTATGCCGTCTGGGAGCTTTGAGGGATGAGGGAGGGTCTCGTGAATCCACTTTTGGCAACAAGGACCCAGTATGTGTAATCAGTTGTGACAGGGCTGGAGACGCAGAGACTGCTGGCTTGCCTGGGAGAGACAGAGCAACTTGTGCATCTTGTTTCCACAAACGTCTGCATTCCGTTCTGGAATTGTTATAATAAGTTGTTACTGGGAGCCACCATGTACACCCCGGTTATTTCAAAAGAGGGGAGGAACAAGCCTCTATTCTAAAGAATGGCAGTCATCATGCTGTATCGCTTCTGCTTTTAGTTTTCTTTCTCATGTCCACCAGTGGGGTTAAGTCATTTCAGCCATGTTTCAACAGATAGAGCATTTGGCACATAGTCCTAGCTACAGGATTAGCAATTAAGCCTTTGTTTTGTGCAAATTCCGCAACCTTGTTAGTCGCAGAGAATCTATTACGATGAAACCCATTCCAGGAGTTGTGACACAGGGTTCTGTGTTTGAGTGCAGTCATACACAAATTAAGATAGAGAGCAGCTGTCTGGTCATGCAATCAGACTTTATTTGCAAGAGGGAAAGACTGGGTCCAGAACTGGCCTGGCCTGCAGCCAACACTGACGCTACTGGGGCAGAATTTCAGCTGCATGGTACACTCTCTCGTTTCAGAATCCAAACGAATAATGAGCATGCGGAGTGTAATCTTATCGAACATCCCGCTCCCAACCCCTCGTGTTAACATCAACCACTCACCCACACTCTCTGTTTCAACATACATACTCGAATCCTGAGCACCATTTTCCACAAGCAAAATTAGGATTTCAACAAATCATGCTAAACAGGTCAGCCATAACGACTAGGGGAAATACTGACTTCTGAGAGAGCCCCCCTACCCCCCTCTCTTTCTCTTTCTCTCTCTGTCTCTCTCTCTTTCCGAAGAAGGGAAATGCCAACTTCTAGCAGTGCTTGTAGCAGAAAATCAAACAGCTTCCTCCTTTGTGTAAGAGTTTCGGGTGCCTGGCACAGAACCCCTGTGTGGCCATAGAATATTTTCTGAAACATGCCAGTTCCCCACTTCTGGCACCATGTTGGTAGAGTTTGGAGCAGATCAAGGGTATGGCGGTTTAAGAGCCAAAGGACCAAATGCACTGTTTATAATGAGTGAAATGAACACATAATGAAAACCATCAACTCATCAGTATATACTGATTGTTCTAAAGAGTGGTGCCACCTTTCTGTTAACAAACTGTATACTCTCCAAACATATTGACTGATTTTTTATTTTTTAAAGACTAGACCAGCCTTCATAAATCGCTTCATAGTTCTGACTAGTGTTGCTGTTCCTGGAGTATCAGAATGGGTGGGCCTCTTTGGGTTGAGTACTGCTACACCATACGCCACTTGGTTAGACGCAACAACACTGAACAGGAACATGGGGGCAAAATCAAAACCTGTGGGGCAAATCACTATGCATTTCCTTTGGCTTAGCTCTGAGATCCTCTCTTGTCATTTGTAGATTAAAAATAGAGCGATCTTTGGGTGGAGACGACATGCATTCCTGAGGCTCTGTCCTCTTAAACTTGACAGGCTTCCATGGTTTTAGCATTTTAAAATTCAGGAGGCATCTGTGTAATGAACACTTTCATTACCAGCTCTATGGCTACCCATGTAACGGCAGACTGCAGGATGACATGACTGAAGCTGCTTTTTGGTGGAGCACAGGACAGTTTCATGTGCTCCATACTGACTGAGCCTGACTCTTCTAAGCTCCTGGGTTGTAAATGCGTCAGTCTCTCAGATTGCAGAGGAATGTCAACCGTGATAATGCCCCTGGGGCAAATTTTAAGGGCACTGCACCACCCCCACTCTCCCCAAACTTTGAAGGCAATAGAATATTCAGGTTTTTTTTCCCTCTCTCTCTTTAGAATATGTGTATGTAGGCCAAGGAATTATGAACTTACATAGGCGCTTCGACAATGAGTAGATCATAGCATTATGGTCTGTGGAGAAGGTTACAAGCAGACAGGGCTGTTGTGGAGTTAGAAGAACAAGAATGTGCAAAGCCATGTGTTGCATGTGTAGCTCCTACTTCAGCCCATAGGGAGGCAAAGTGACCGAAAGGTTTGTACAAAACTCTCATGCACTGGAGTCTAAATGTGATGGAGAGCCCATGTCAGGAGTCCATTTCAGCATCAAGACAGATGCAGTATAAGATTCCTGTGTCTAGATTTATACTATCTAACCTGCTATCAGCATATGACTAATTACAAATCCTTGACTCCCTGTGCATATTGATGAAGGTCTAGACTTAAAAGTATATCTTTTCAACTTCAAAACAATTTAATCTAAACTCATCTGAAGTAATGAATAACGGATGGCCTATGAAACAACTGATTTTATACTTATCTTATTGCAAGTTTAGGTTACCATTAAATTGGGTCGACTAGGTATTAATAAAAAAAAAACGTTTTCTAGAAGCCGTTCTAGAAAAAACAAGTTATAACGTTTAGTCAAATGCAGTTGTTTTCCTAAAAAGCCGGATGGCGTGAGGCGTGCTCTGATGACTCAGTGAGATAAGACGTGAAATTACTGTGGCTGAAAGAGATATGAAGGGAAACCTTAGAAGATCCCCTTCCCCCTACCAGATTCCCAAACGTTTTCGTCACGTCTCTGACCTCAACATCCCCGCCCTCCACATGACGTGGAAATAACAACACCGTACCGAGACCAATGGTAGAGACCAACAGTAGCCCATACACCCACTCCCAACTTCTGGGGGAAACCAGACAAACTCCCAAGGAAGCGTTTATTGATCTAACTGAAGTTAAGTTTGTGTAATTTAGCATTTCTAGAATTGATCCGTGTGTGGAGAAGAGTAATTAAGCAGTAAACGTGGACGGAGTACTCTCGAACCTGCGCAAAGGGGCAAATCTTTTCATCGCAAGAACCGTGATCGTCGCTGCGTGACGAATTGCCATGTGAGCTGCGATGAAGATGAGCGCATCCAGCTCATAACCACGACGAGCGATGAAATGTGACGGATTTAAGGAGATCGCAGGATGTAAGGTTCGCGTATGACATACGTCCGTTGCGATTGTGAATGTAAAAAAAAGACAAATGTCCACATCCTCTCGATTTAGTTGGACTACAAAACGTGGATGGACGGCGCGAGAAGAACAAAGTGGACTTCACTGAAAAGTTGACATGGATGTGAGCTGACAGCATAAATAAAACGGGGGTCGTGCAACAGGGTTTCTGTTGAAACACCGAGCGATGGCTACGTGTGCTTTCGTACGGGTCACTCAGCGGCCTCGGGTACTGATCTGGACTATTGCCTTTATGGTGGTTTGTTTGGGTTGTTCGGCCGTGGCTTCTCCGGCACACGGCAATCCTCTGATATGCTGGCAGGCTATAATGAAATGTCAAGGAGAACCACAATGCCATTACGCTTACACTCAGTATATGCACGCTTGCGGACCGGTGATTAACGGGCATAAAAAGAGGTGTCCGAGTCACTGCATCTCGTCCATCATACAGCTGAACCTCACGGACAACGGCCCGGGGCTGGAGAACTGCGAGTGCGCCTCCGACCCACTTTGCAAGAGCACCAAACGCGCAATCGAGCCGTGTCTGCCCAAAATAAGGCACACGGGCTGCACCGAAGCCCGCAGAGACTGCGAGAAGGACCCGGAGTGCGGGACCGCCATGCGGGACTACCTCTACCACTGTCGCAAACTTTTCGGAGGCGAGAGGTGCTCGGACGACTGCCGACGGGTCATCACGCGCATGCGCAGCGTGCCCAAGGCGCAGCTGCTGGACACCTGCGTGTGTGACGGCACCGAGAGGACAATTTGCGAGTACGTGAAGGTCAGCATGAGGAACTTGTGTTTTAACTCGCCCGACGGATATGCGGGCAGCGGGTTTTCGGACGACGAAGACGACCCGGAGAACGATTATGAAATGGAGGATTATGTGGAAGAGAGTAAAGCAGGTGGTGCTTCCGGACCGCGCGGTGCCGTCACGGTGACGTCCACCATTTTAGCTCTTGCGTTTCTGCTCTAGTACACAGGAGCAAAGACCCGGGTTTTTGTTTTAAAGCATGGTCTATTTATCGTTTCGTTCGCCCCCTCGGTTTGTGAGACGTGTTCAGAGCACATCTTCGCAGTTTCGCACTTTTCAAAAGTCCATATCGATCGTTATTCGGAGACGCCGATGACCGATGGAAAGGTGTCGCGAACTGTCCACTAACGTCCAGTGGGGACATGGTCTCTCTTAAAGACTTCAGGGTAGGACATGCAAGAAACGCAACTTCGGACTTTTGTGCAGAGAATTCGAATAAGCGTGAAGAGATTATTAGAAAAGAAACCAGGAAAATATATTTGTATTACATACAAAAGGTAAAAGGGAAGTCTATTTTTGTAAAGGCTTCCGTATAGGCAGTCAGGCTACAAGGATATCTTGTGTATATTTGTGTGGCGTTCCTGCTACATTGTACAAATTCTATTTTTCAAAGATTGAAATTCAATACAGTAATGATTTGTTAAACTGTGGATGTAGTGTTCTTTTTTGAAAGCACAATTTAGGAAATGTTTGATTTACTTTCCTTAATCTGCTTCTTCATCAACATTGCAAGGAAACATAAACAACAAACAAACAAAGCATCCAGGTCAGCCCACCATGGGTTCTTAGGAGCACACAAGTTTGTGGTTGGTCCGTACCTCCTGATGAACATCACACCAGCCACTCGTAGTGTTCAAGGACATTTCTTGGCTGTTTCTCAGTCTGCACAGAGAAGCAGTCTGTGATTGCATTGTTCATACACCAACCACCAGCTACTATCAACACACTGCCAGGTTACTTGAGCACGTTATCAGGTCTAAGTGCTCCAGGCCAGAGCTGAAATTAAATTTCTAGTTGATGTGCACAGTGCAGTTGACTAGGTTTCCAAAGCATGTATATTTTAATAAGCAGCAACTGCTGTTCTGTTTAAACTCTAAACTTGAACTTAAACTTCTGTTTAAACTATAAAGTTTGAACAGGTTGGAGAACACTTGTCCTTCTGGCATATGGAGGCAACCAACAATGTATAACCACTTTGGATCTTCAGAAAGATGTGTGATTGGCCAGTGATGGAGCAGGTCACTGTCAATATTTTGTACCTTTTCCAACAATATTTTGGTGTAAATATGTTTCATCTTTGAATAACACTAAATAGTAAATAATTTTACCGATAAAATTATTTACAGATTACAGATTAAATTACATCTGGGGCAGGAGAGGAGACGGATATGTGGGAGTGTTTGTGCACTTGACCTTGTAAACATAAATGTTTACAGAAGCAGTAAGTGTTGGTTCCTGTTAAACATTAAGGGGAGGTGTGTGTGTGTGTGTGGGGGGGGGGGTGTCTTTGAAGGGGATCAGAGTTGAGAGCGGAGCCAAGAAGTGCCTGGGCTGGTTCATTTGTCCTGAGCTGGAGTGTTTATTTAAAGTCTTTGCTAACGCCAGAGGAGGGAAAGCTGTGTTCGCATGAATGAAATCTCAAGTGGCCATCACAAATACCGCTCGGTGGTGTGCTGTTGCTACTGCGCGTGTGTGTGTGTGTGTGTGTGTCTGTGTGTGCGTGCGTGTGTGCACACAAGTGTGCATGTGCATGGGGGTCCATCAATTATGTCACATTGTTGCTGAAAATTTGTATTCGGGTAAATGTTAAAAGTTTTCATCAGACTAATAATTGATATTCATAGAGGATACATTTAAAAAAAGTGCTTACAGAAAACCTTAAGATGTTATTTAAAATTTGATCCTTACAAACCTCCTAAAATGTTAACGCTAATCTTAGCTTAGACATGAAAGATAAACAGGACTTGCAGGATTGTGTTTTTTTTTTACCGCTTTTACCACATATCGGTTCTCTTGAGAAGTCTTTTTAAGTTATGTGTGGGGGGGACCAGTCTGGTCTCTTGGAGACGACGCAACTCGTAGCTAGGTCGTTTGGAGTTTCTCATGTCACAGGAGGCGCAAGGATCCAAAATGGCAGCCGTAATGTTTTCCCCTCCATTGTGCAGAAGAGGGAGGACCAGAGCCCTCAGGCTAAGTGAATGGAAGAGAAGGCGAGTGGCACTTGTGTCATGCTAATGAAAGACACACAATGGCACTGCCGTACAATGACCTGCCACTTCATTCAGGCTGTCTGCTAGCTGATGGCTTCAGAGCAAACAGAGGAAGGAAGGAAACTTGGAAATGCTTGCGATGGGGCACTGGAATGTTTTATTTCACTTAGCATGAAGAGTGAAAATGTGTCTTGTCATGAAATAAAACATGTGGGTTATTACATATATGTTTTATGATTAGTGATAGTCCAACTTTGCACTAACAGATCAGAAATTTGTTTAATTGCATCATTTCTTCCCTGATCATCAAATATTAATTGTAGTGCTTGAGGATTACACTCACTGAAACCATGTGCAACTTCATAAATATAAAGAACCTAACCAGTTCCTGAGTGAACATTTGAGTTTCTGAATGACACACTTCATGGGATTTTTCTCAGATCTGTACTGCCATATCGGAGCCATTTTTTTGAGTTTTGTTTATGAGGGGGACCTAATACTAATACTATTACTCACGGACGTAGTTTTGGGGGGGACGGGGGGGACATGTCCCCCCCACTTTTTCAAAAGCCGGTTTTGGTCCCCCCCAGTTTTTACAGTTAAAACCAAATATTTAAGTAGCGACGAAGTCATGTCCCCCCCACTTTTTAACGGTTAAAAAACCAATATCCAAATAGCGACAAATCTAGCACTAGGATCATGCAGCACCCCCCCCGCTCAACAGTTCGCCACGCCACCCCAGGTTGTGTCCCCCCCACTTATGAAATCAAAACTACGTCCATGCTATTACTAATACTAATACTTCTCCTATTCCAGCTCTGCTGCCCTCGTTTCTGAGAAGAGATGCTAGCAGGTGCTGCAGAATAAAGTAAGATTGGGCCTGACATTCCAAGGGTGTTTAAAATAGTTAATTCAGAGTTATTGGACCTTAGATAGATGTGGTATGCTTAACGGTTTAAAAAAGAAAAGAATTTCAAATAATTATGATCAGTGAGTTGGAAAACTCCCATAAGCCCGTGACAAGGAGTCTGTGTTGCTTCAAGGACATGTATCTGTAAAAGGGGATCATTGTTTTTACACTGACATTTGTTTTTTGTTTTTTTTTTATTCCTCAGTTCCTAGAATGAGAGTTCTTTCTTTGTGTGGAAACCTTTTTCTTCTATTGACTAAGAGTGTGTCTTTGTGGGACAACCATAAACAAGAGTGCTTGGGCACTGGGCCATGGGACTCTTTAACACCTCTAAGCACCATTTCGGCTATGGAGCGAAGGATAAACAAACCGGGCCATGGAATGCCAGGGCAGAGTGAGAGAGGGGGTTGAAGAGGTTGGCACCAATGTAGAGAAATACACAGCAGGGTTGGTTCTGGAAGTTCAACACAAAACAGTGGAAAGAATTTTGCATGGTAGGACTGGTAAGCGTCGGGATTCACAGGCAGGAGAATCAGTAGGAGAACCTTCTTAATGACCTGAACGAGAGACAGAAGAACCTTCAGAATGACCCAAGAAAGACGAAGGTTCTACTACTAACACAGGTGCAGCCAAATATGGGCCGAGAGGTCCTGGGACCGCAGGCGTCTAAGAGGCGTCCATCGACAGGCGTTGGAGAAGGGAAGGTGTGTATGGGAGAGGCTGGGTATCTGCGGTAAAGAAGTGGTGATTAGAAGCAACACTGGTTGATACACAGTGCATAATCTGATTTCCATGCTGCAAGGGGTGATGAGACAGGTAATGTCTGAAACCTCATTGGCTGCTGTGCCCTTAGACATGTTGTGATCTCACAGGTCTAAGATGGTTAAATTACTCACCCCACCTGTGTGTGTGTATTTATCTCCTCAATACATTCTCTCCCATAAACATAACAATGACATAATATTCCTCACTAAGTATAATGCACATGCTTACACACAAGTGAATTCAGAACGAGAATTTTAATGTAAATGAAAGTTTGTGTTTTAGTTTTAAGATCTGGTGCTTTTAACTTTTCTGTCTTTCTACTCCCCCTCCTCCCCCCGTAATAGTGTCACCATAATCGTTTGCCTTTTTAAAATGCTGACTGTGTTCCCAAAGACAAGCCTGACGGGGAGACCCCACTCCTCCCGGCCGTGCCATGCTCTCTTATGGTCTGAATGGGAGGTGGTGATTTTTGATGAGGGGGTGTCAGTACAAACCCATTACCATAAGTTGATGCTCCAGAGCTGGGCAGGGGGGCTATTGAAGCTGAAAGGAGCTTCTCAGGGCCTGAATGGGAACCAGTGAGTACTGACTCTATTAAGCCGACCCCTAGGGGCCCGGAGCAAGCCGTCTACCTCACCGTCACGGTCATTCCTCACATTTCTGTCCTCTTCCCCCCACAGTGTTCTCCCCCCCCTCTCTCTGCAGGGGTGCTGGAAGGCTGTCTGGTCTGAGAAACCCAAGACTTGAATGTCAGTCTCCTCATGTGCTGAATTAAATGACACAGATCTGTAAACAGTGCCTGCTGTATTTGCCTTCATGCACTGGTGTTTTTTTTTCCTCAAATGCAACAATACATATATACACACTTTTCCATGTGAACATTTAGCAAGTGCCTCTTCTGGGGTGGTGTGTTTAAGCATTATGTTAATCTGGTGTTAAAGTAGTATTTAGCTAATCTTTACTCACACCCTGGAGACGTTACATGACTGTTTAAATCTAAGTGCAAACACACAACTCAATGGTTTATAACTCCTCTATTGAAATATATATTTGCTTAGTGACAGTGCTTGCCTTTGTGTGTTTAAATCCTCTGGCTTGACTCATGCCAAGAGCTCTGATAGGCTGAACTACAGCAGTGTTTTAATGGCAGTGGTTTCCTTTCACGTTGGATCCAGCACACACTGCGCCTGCCTCTCCCTCTCACAACACAGTTGGCAACAGAAGTGGGGGTTTTTTTGAGAGTGAAAATATGATTTTCTGACAATTGTATAACTCTGTCTACCAGATATAGTGTTTGCTGGATTTTGGTTTGTTTTTGCCACTTATTTTCCCCCCTGTGACTACAAATAGATCTCAGCAATGCTGTATGATTAACACTAACTTACCAGAATGTTAATTAAATAAAATTAATCTATTTATTTATACATTTCAGTTGGTTTGCAGCCTTTCTTAATGTTATCTACAAAAGAAAAATGCTAAGAAAATGATCTAGATCCAAGCTTTATTGTTAAAGCATTATGTTAAAAGAAAGAACAAATTCATGGTGTTTTGATCAAAGTAAGTGTCTTACTAAGAAACATTCAGTTCTTTCCACGTGTTCGCAGTGTTTATCTGCGTAACCCCGTGAGACAGACAGACAGACAGACGTGATATCAGCAGTAGTCCTCGCCGCTCGTGTCTCCTTTGCAGGTGGCTCCAGGGTTGTTTCCGGTGGTGCAGGTGCGTGAGCGAGTACGTCTCCCACCGCTGCAGCTGGACCAGGCTGTCCAACAGCCCCAGTTCCCTTGCTGATGAATGGGCGTGTCCTTATCTAGAGACAGGCAGACAAGTGAGGGATGTATGACCAATCAGAGTAGGTTACTGTTACGGACTGAACAACCTCATAGTAATTGCAAGCATGCATGATTAGCCCATGTACAATATAACATGATCGATAGGATGCTTTTCCATGGGCATTTAGTGTTCTGCAATGCTTTGTCCAGCACCAGTATTTGAGAAGAGCACTATAATGTCAACAGTAGTACTACTACTGCTAGTAGTACTAGTACTACTAATAAATAATAATAATTATTACTATTATTTACTTATAGAGAATTCAAAACACCCCACAAAGCAAGGTGGCAGAGGTTTAGGATGAATTTTCATCAAGGCTTCATGGTTACAGCAGTTGAACAGAAGGACTTTGTTACACACACACACACACACACACACACACACACACACACACACACACACACACACACACACACACACACAGTCGTACACATTTCCAGTCACCTTTCATGAGATCATGGCGTATGGTCTGGCAGGCAATGCCTTCGAACTGCATGGGGCACAGACACACACACTGTCCGTCGATCTGCGCCACGGTCCCGCCGTTCTGGCAGGGCTGGCACTTGCACACGCTGTATTCGGCCATGTAGTCGTTCAGCGCCCTCTGCAGGTTCTCCCTCCTGGGCTGGCCATCGGGGAAACTCAGTGGAATGGCGTTGTAGATGGGCTCAGGCTGTCAACGCAGACGCAGTCACCGTAAGCCGCCATGTTTACAGGCGCAATCAGAATGAATGGCGTTAAATGCCAGCGTATCATTTTTATTTAGGTGTTTGGTCAAAAGCTACAGGTCACATGGCTGCGCAGAGCTACGCTACACCGGTGTGAGGATGACTGGCGTGTTTACATCACTGTAGATGAGGGCAGGCAGGTCGGACAGTGTCCGAGCCCAGTCCACGTAGCGCTGGCGATCCATAACTCCATCTTTATTCAGCTGGGACTTCATGGCTGCTGCGGACTCCGTGGACCCCCCTTTCACTGCACTTATCACCTTGTCAATCACCGCCTTGTTCTCGCTGCCATCTGCCGGGCACAGGGGGGGGGGGGGGGGGACACTTCAAAATTGGCAATGGGGAAGGCCCTCTTATTTCAATTAAATATTCTGTCTGTCTGTCTGTTACATACCTGTATTTTTGTTTGTGACTGTGTCACATTTATCTGTTGGAGTTAATTTTAGATCTGGATTTATTCCCACTGGGCCACCAACCTGGATATCAGCATTAATGCCGACTTTAAGGCAGTCCTTCAATGTGTTCTCCAGCACGTCTGCAAGCCCACAAAAGAGTATGTCATATTTAAAGTGCATCGGTTTTATGAATAAAATTTATAAACGTATAAAGCCAAAATCACAGATTAAATGTTTGCTGCACATGGAACCAGGAACTTACTTTTTTTTGTTAGGACATCAGTGTTCAGCACATATACAAGATCGTATTCTCCCCCTGCTTTTCCGTTCTTTGTGTAATGAGTTCCATAGTCCTCCAAGAAGCCGAAATACTGGCTCTTTTCATATTCAAGAGGTAACGCGTCCACATCATCAAGGAAGGTCTCGGAGACCTCCAGGTTCCGTGACCTCATCCTGTACGTGCCTAGCTGAACCCTGCCCTTCACTCTGAAGAAGGACTTACCCTGCGGATGGACGCAGGTTGGACAACAATACCCAGTAAGAGTGGTGTGACTTACAACTGCAGAACCTGTACAGTATCTGGACCCTCCTGTCTGAAAATATCTGCATTACTCATATTAGACTGCAAAGCCGGAGTGGCTAATCGGGAGATTCGGGAGGATTCCCGATGGGCCGGTTCATGTTAATCTCTAGTTTGGGCCGATTGGGAGGGAAAAATAATTTTGGGCCGGATTTGGTCATAAAACTCCCGGGCTGAAAAAGTGTCCCACTCCGGCCCTGTTAGACTGTATTACATTTTCAACTTGAATTATGTTTTTTTTTTTTACAGGAGGCTGACTTAAATAGGGATTTAATAGGCAATGAAATAGGGGGATGAAGAGCAAAAAGACTCAACAAGCATTCTTTCTTACCTTAGTGTTACTGTATTCAGTAATGGCTTTCACCATATTGGACTTCTCAATCTCTGTGTTTACTCCAGCTTTGGATGTCAGGAGAGAGAAGCCTGCTTGCTGAGTGCTGCCAGTTTGCTGAATGCCGTCAGTTTGCTCATTGCCAATAGTTTGAGCAGCATCGCCAGTTTGTTCAATGCCATCAGTTTGTTCAATACCACCAGTTTGTTCAACGCCACCAGTTTGTTCAACGCCATCAGCTTGTCCAGCGCCACCACTTTGCTCAGCGCCACCACTTTGCTCAGCACCACCACTTTGCTCAGCACCACCAGTTTGCTGAGTGGATGACTCTGTTGGTGTGAACTTGAAAGACAGCTCAAAACTGGTTTTGGTTGTGGTGTCCCTGGTAATCTCAGTTATCAAGGTGTGAGTGTCTTCATAGACCTCTTTAGAGCTGGTCTCATCTACTAATGTCTGGAGCCAGAAGAATCAAGATCACATTTAGAACATTTCACTCATTGCGAAGTGGGGTATGATCAACTCTCCTGTTTTCTTTTGTTGTCTGTCTGTCTGTTGTAAAGGTTGCAGAAGATACTCACCTCGTAGTGAAGCACACCAACATTCCAGGGTATCCGGTTGTATTGCAGCGTCGATGGCTCCTTCACACGCTCACACATTCCGTTGTACAATTTGTTGTTGAATGGGTTCATACGGGGGCCAGACCCCAGGATGTTGATTCTGTTAGGAGGCAAGAGATGTATTTAAGACATTTACACAACATGCAGTACACACATAAAATAATCCCAGTAATCCTAATCTGTATTTCACATTGACATGTGATTTATAAAATACTCTTAAGTGTGGAAGCATAGGTTCTGCTCCTTCTTCTCCCCTACTTCTCATGGTCTGGCTCAGAAAGCATTCAGCCAGTACAATAAGAGTCCAAGATACCACTGAACTAAGATACTGATTGATACAGGAGTCAGTGCTGCAGGACTGGTGGTTATTTAAATTCTCCACAAATGGACAGATCTTTAATGTGTATTTGAAGACAGTGGGGGTCTCTGGTGTTTGGACAGCCAGAGGACGTTTGTTCCACCAACTGGGAGGCAAACAGAGTCTTGATGCTCGTCTACCACATGACTTGAAAGATGGTGTTTCGAGATCTCACAGATCGGACCATTGTTTCATGTAGGGATGCTGGTACATTCATGCTGGTGCATTCTTGCCTTTGTAGGCAAGCATCAATGTTTTAAATCTGATGTAAGCAGCTACTGGAAGCCAGTAAATGAAAAGCAACAATGGAGTAAACTGAGTGAACTTAGAGCAGCAGATGACATGCTGGATCAATTGCAGGGGGCTAATGGGCCATAAGAGGAAGACCAGTAAAACGTGAGTTGCAATAACTAAACAAAGTACCTGAGTAGCTTCTCAAGAGATAAATGGCATGCGTATCTGCATCAGTAATGCTCTAATGTCTCCTGGTCTTTCCCACATTGCATTCAATTAATCAATTCATGATATAAAGCTGCAGTAGCAGTAGTAGGTGTAGCAAACCCATATCCTGCAGCACGGCTGATGTCTGACTCCATCACCGGGATGTTACCACACGGACGGCGGATGGTGTCACACTCCTCCTCATCGGAAAAATCACCACAGTCATTGTCCCCGTTACACATCAGACGTTTTTTAATGCACACACCTAAAGAGAGAGGGGAGACTCAGTCATCTGGGACTCAGACGAGTAGGAGGTCAGGGGAGGAGTTCAGATAATCATTCGCACACCTCCTTGTGCAAATGAGACTGTAGTGATCTGATGAGTAATGAAACCAACCAATATATACTAAACTGGAATTGAGATCTCAATAACTGACAAATTATAGACCAGTTGCTTGGTTCAGTGTAGACAAGTGAGTTTTAAACACTTTTGGCATTAAAGACCTGATTCACACTGGAACTCTGAGCTGGTGCAGATGGGGGGAGGGTCTTCTACACATTCAGTGGATGGTTTGCACGGTCGTCTCTCCCCAATTGGCTCTATACACTTTTGACCTCCAAATTGCCCAAACACCTCAATACTCCTGGAACGATACTACACACACACATGCACACGTTTGACATATTTTATATTTCCAAATTAAGCCTCAGTAGGCCATAAGAGGAAGACCAGTAACATATTTATAATGTAATAAATCCTGATCAACGATAACTCTTTGAATGTGTGACAACACAATATAGATTACACAGATTACAATGAGTCAATGAGATTCACTTGATTAAGATTCACATGATTGCTGATTCAGCTGATTTTACTAAAGGGAAATGTTTGGTTTTGTGTGTGTGTGTGTGTGTGTGTGTGTGTGTGTGTGTGTGTGTGTGTGTGTGTGTGTGTGTGTGTGTAAACTCTACCATGGTTTTTGTGCATGGGTCACATGGTTTCCAGGGAGACCAAGCACTCATTTTACAGTCGATAGGGGCTGGAGCTCCAGACTGTCGTACCACTCTTCTGGGTTCCTGCCTTCAAGGGAGAAGAACTTTCACCATCATAAGAACGTCACCTCTATGCTATGTGTGATATTCTCTAATCTTTGCAAAACTGCAAAGTGGTTTACCCATCTACCTCAATAGCACAATACTTCATCCTAAAGCAGCAGTTGATAAGTAAATCCAACATCAACGTCATGAAAACAATGAAAAGTGATACCACGTAAGCCAACCTGCAGTTCACTTATTCAAATTCGCAATTATATACATGTGAAAAGTACGAAATCCATACTATCTATTATAGCATAGACATAAACATTTTCCTTATATCATTTTGGACATACGTACCTGAACTCTCCCACACTCATGGCGGTGGCTTCTTGCAGGCAGCAGAATGCAAGCAGAGCTGCTAACATCCTCATTGTAAGAACGTGGCTGAGACTTCAGCTGGTCTGATGTCCCTCTGAATTTGTGCCTTGTAGTATCTCTGGATAGAGGGCTCAGTGTTAATCATTTACTTCTTAGTGTTTGTATATGTGCTCATCAGACAAACTACATAAATGGCGAAAGTCCCAAATTTATCTATGCATTGTTTTTTTTTTTGCTACAGTAATTGTTTATTGTGGCATTGCCAAAATTCCAACATGTGAATTCAATAAACCAAACAGCAAAGTGCTTATTTACTAAATATATAATGTTAAAAAACTCTACATTGTTCAAGACATGCATTGAATACCTCAGAAAGTTAAGAGTAATTTAACAGTTTATCACAATGATTTGACTTTAAAATAGATGTGCAAGCAAGGTCATTATATTGAAAAATATTTTGAAATGAAAGATTTTACAGTTTTTTAGATACAAGAGGTAATATAAAGCTATGGTTCAGATAACGTAGCCCATAGATGGAACCACAAAAAAAAAGATTAATATTGATTAAACCAGCTAACTGAACTAAGTGACAAATGACACAATCAAGGAATGCAAGGAATACACAGTACGTATCTATATATTATTCTTATACAGTTTAGGTTATTTTTCCCATAATACACTGAATATGTGTAATGTCCAGGGATTTCCTTATCCCCACACACAATCCCCCCCAAATCCCAACAGCTTGCTTCATTTTTGGGAAAAGAAACCAGTCTGTCGGGTTGGGGGCAACAACCCCTTCAGTCCAGCTGTGGACAGCATTGGTAAAATAAATAAATCAATCAATCATCTGAGCAAAAGTCCAAAAGCCATTCAGCTGTTAGGTTTCTCTATCTCTCAATCTCTTGGACAATACATGTGTGTGTTTGACTGTTGTAGTTGGACTGTTGTATCACATTTACACAGAGGAAGTGTGTGTGTGTGTGTGTGTGTGTGTGTGTGTGTGTGTGTGTGTGTGTAAATGTTCGTATTATATTATATTCTCTGGTGTAGTTTAGATGTGTTTCTCAGCCTTGCTGTCATTTATACCCATGAACCTGTTATGCATCAATTGTACAGTAGGTGGCAGCACAGCAGAGAGAATCTGAGAATGTGTATGTCAGCAAAAGCAACTATTTGACTAAAAAATGGAAGGGAAATTGAGGAAGAGCACAGGCAGTAGGCTGTTATTGGCACAGGCATAAGTTATCACTGGATGTAACTGGCACAGTAGTTAGTACATGCTGTAGTTAGCACAGGTTATAGTTAGCACCTGGTAAAAGATAGGACAGGCTGTAATTGGCACAGGTAGTCAACTGCTGGGGTTAATGTTCTGATAACTTCTCATGTTAAAGTTTGCATTCTAGATCCTAGATTTATCTGCTCGAACCTGCTGACCCAACTCCTGAAAGTCTGCGCTTGGTTCCTGCTAGGTCAGCACTCACATAGCAAGCCCCTTCTCGGAGATCCGTAGGTTGCCGGTGGGTCTGACGCTGGGTCACGCAGGGGTCAAAAAGGGAGACTAGCCTGCTCTAGTCAAGGCCTAAAGACTCAGATCCTGTCATTGATGCCCTGGCCCTGAGTGAGGACATCACCGTCAGCATTTTTATACACTTCCCCTCAGCCCTTGCAGGAAATGTTAAGAGACACGAGGTGCCCTACACAGTCTCTGCTCCACAAAGCAGCTTCCTGTTTTTCACACTGTTATTGAGGAATGCTGTTTAGGTACATCGCCCGCATGGGTTTGGGTCACATGGTCCTCTTGATTTAAAAAAGGTATTTTGTTCATTGGTTTTGTCAGCCAGAAAGGTTTTTTGCACCTGTCTGTCATAAGTCCCTGGTTCAAATAACACCATGGAGTAAACCAGGGATACTCTGATTGTGTGGCCTGCCTCTTCTCAGGAACTGGGCTCCAGTGAGTCAGTCATTTACCCCAAAGAGAAGCTGTGTGTGGTTAATGGTGTTGTAATGAGGAGGAAAGAGCAGCGATTGGATGTTTTCAGGGCGTTCTCCATGGTCAGTGAGTCACTGTGATTGCAAAAATGTAATTAATTAATTAATTCTGCTTTTGCAGCAGTGGATAAACCATAACAAAATATTCACTTTATATTGCAGTACAACTTAATCAAACCCATATGATCTGAATCAGAATGAACATTTTAGTCAATAGCAACCACAAAACTGGCTTTGTGAATGAGTGGCTAGTGAATACTGAGGTTCTTCTAAGATATACTCCACTACCAGAACTTACTGATGTTGTTTCACTTGTTTCATTTGCACAGATTTACATATGCAGACCGATCCAGAACACCACAGCATATACACCCACAGTAGCCTCAATCTGAATTCTGCCTTCTCCCATAACGGTGACAATCTGAATTCCGCCTCCTCCAATAACCCACCCACTACCAATCAATGATCTGAATTCTGAATTACTTCTTACAGTCCATTCTCCTGACTGCTGGTTTTCTCTGACTGTTCACTGGTATTTCCTGCCCTATGCCCTGAAGACTAACCTGCATGGTCAGCATATCAGCAGAAAAAGGCCAGGAAGGATGAATGGGGAGGATGAAATGATACACAGAAAGAGGGAGGGAGTGTATTTTTATATTTACCAATTTGTTCCAGATTAAATAGCACGTTTTTGAGAACAAAATGTGGCAGTGCGTGTCTTTCTCTGCTTTGGTTATGTATGCATGTACGGAATTCATTTTAACTGCAAACTGTTTTCACTTTGTAGACTAGTAGAAAGTCACACATTACATGTCAAAGAATCTAAACGTGCTCGTGGAATTATTGCAAGAACGTGATGTGATCTTCCTAACATGCGTGTTTTGTTTGTGTGTTTTTGTCAGCGTGCGCAATTCTATACTTCCAATGCAATTTTTCCCCGCGTGCATTTCGGGCGCGTGAAGGGTTAAAAAGCGCAGCTAAACGCAACACGCACGCGGTACCTGTGGGAGGCGCGCGAGTCTTCAAAGCGCAGCAGCAGCCTCGCATCCTCACAGCGGCGTGGGGCAGTCAGTCAACTCCTACCAACCTGCGGAAGGTCGCAGTTTTGATCTGACCCTCATACAAACCATCTGCTTGGGTCTGTGCAACATTTGCAAAGTCACTCTTTTCATGTCAGTTGGATATGGAATTCAGGAACTCCTAATCTCAACAGGTAAAGGTATCAGCAGTTTGTACATTTGTTATATGGTCGTTTTCCCACAACATCTCTTTAAGCTGTTTAAATATGCATTATATAAAACGTGTTACGTTGGCTTTAGCTCGTAGGGTGTAATCACGATCACAAGTGTTTGCAGGTGTTGCTGGTGTTGGGGGCCTCACACTGTTGGACGGGAAATTAGTTGCGTTTTAGCGAATTTAAAGTTTCAGAAACTTTGAAACCTCTTTGGGGTAACTTGTCTCCCTTTCGGTTGCCTATTAAAATACAGATCGTTTATAGTGCCGCTACGGCGTTTGCTAAACTATTGCGTTTGCCATCTTCCACACCCCTGATTTAAACTCATCAGCTAATTAAGCCCTTCATGCATTTAAAACGGGTGGAGTGCGCTGGTGTGTCCGGAAGGCCTGCTGTAGCATTCTGGCTGGGGAAAACTGCATTGCCAGTGTGCGTTTAAACTACCACTAAACTATCACTTCATAATCTTATGCTGAATGTTATTTGGTCAGATTTTCAGTATGAATAATCCTTAAGAGAATTTGGTCCTGTCTCTGGACAACGACTGATTTGGTGACTTGCCTGCTTTTAGTAGTCTTTTGAGACACTGGCACAGAAAAAAAAGATTATAGACTTTGATTAGACAAGTGCAAATCTACATGGTGAAACCAGGAATGTTATGACTAAGACTCAATCCCTTATCCAGGCTTGCACTTGCTATAGGACTAGGTCTGAAATTATGGTAGCAGCAGTTTTAGCATGGTTAAATCAGTTAACGTGTAACTTTCTCGGTCAAATACCAGCATTTAGAGTGCCGATGTGGACTTGTGGGATGTTATTTTTCTTTCATGAGTTCCTTCAATTGTTGCTGACTGCTGCATTTCAGTGGAACTCAGCTGGTCTACGCAACTCCAGCTCAGTTACTGAACAGCCAGAAAGATGCCGTCCTTAAATCAGTCCCTAGATCTTGTATCAGTCCCCAAACTGGAACCCTAAAACAGCTGTTTGGTCCTGTTAAGCCTGAAACTGCACTGATGTGTACAGCCCTGCTTCTTGGATGACACTAAAGCCTTTTGTTCTTGTTCTGTGTGGTAATTAGGAATCAACGTGTCATGTAACTTTTGTAGACTGGGTGGGAAAAAAAGAGTTAGCTTAACCGTGTGGGATACATGATTGGACAACATTTGTTAGTGCTCTTCAAAAAACATCCCATGCTGTTTGTCTTGAACATTGAAAATGTAACATGGAGTTAATTAAATTGTACATTATTTTATAAGGATTTGTGGTTTTCTTTTTTTACGTCTTGAGCAATACTTGATCCAGCTGTCTTGATTTGATACGTGTTCTACAGTCATTGCACTGAAGGATTTGAGTGTCTGTGTTTCATATTAACAGGATACGGCCTCTCGAACAGGCCCGCACTAAAAGGCATTTACTGTTTTATGGACTACATGCTGCTACTCTTGTGATCACATCTGTCTTGGATAACTGCTGTCTTGCAACAATATTGCTATCAATTCATTTTCCTTAGGCCCTTGTGTGTGAATACTGAGAGTGGCAGGATTGTGATGCTTAAATATTGACATGATGCAAATAGCAGTAATTTGCATGCTTTGGTTTTCAGGTTAAATCTTGTGGCCAGTCATTGATCTAGCAGTGAAACTTTTACAAAATATTAGTCAAGGGAGGGTAGCTACTCTGAGATGAGAGGTTGTAATGGATGGCATTACATAGGGTGCTGTAGTTTAGAAGGACATTTTTGTGACGTTGGTTTGTTCCCATATTGGCAGTGCATAACTGTTTTAGCACACATTTTAAATGTGGACTGATGTAAATGTGCTTGTTTTTCAATGTGGTCGTGGTCTCTGATCTGTAAGGAATTCTGCTACTTCATATCTGTTGGGCCTACTACATTTATAAACTTTCATGATGAAATCAAACGCGTTGGCTTGTCTTGATTTGCAGTTGTGGTGGTTTAGGTGGTGAGTTTATGGCAACCCGAAGCCTTTTATTTATTTTTTTTAAGAGCTGATCATTCGCTCTGTCATGTGTGTGTGTGCACTCAGCAGAATGTTTTCCCTAGTAATAAAATGCGTTTAATACATGGTCAATAAAGATTCACATCCTTTTGAAACAGCTTGACTTGTTTAGTGGTCCAAATTCCTCCCAGTTTAGTTATTGCGATTTTCAGAGCGAGTTTAAGACTGCACTTACGGCATCTGAAGGGCGGTCCTCATGTGATTGAGGAGAATGCTGGGTTAATCTTTAAAACCCATAGAAAATGAGCAGGTCACAAGTGAAGATGGTTGTGGCTTAAGTTACTGTCATTTCACAGCTAGCTGTTTAGTTTTGTGAGAATATATCGGTCTGTGGGGAAAGAGCATCAGCCCGTGACGGCCAGTCCTGGGGAGGGAAAAGTTTTCTGAGGGGGAGGGGCTTGAGGCGGAGCGTAGAAGTGTGTAGATGAGCTGCTGGAATAAGATTAACAAACGGGTTTTAATTGTTTAACCTTTGGTCTTTTGTCAACCTGTGGTCATGAGTTCTTGGCTCTCCTCAGTAAGCTGTGGACAGCCAGGCACATTGGAGGTATGTTTTGCTCATGGTTTTTAATCCTATCTTGCGTTACAAGACGACGCTAGCGTGAGTTCCACATGTTTTTGACCTGCGCTTCACTTATCGTGTTTTGCTCACCTGATGTTCTCATGCTCTCGTCTCTACACCTGAGGAGCAGCTGTCTGGACTTATTCCACGGTGGTAGTTTTGCTTCACTGTATATCTTGTAGCATGACTGGATGTTTGAAACAACTGGACAAGTCCCGAGTGGTTGTGAAACTAACCTCTACTCCGCTTTAAGCTTACCTACAGTAGGACAAATGTCCTTTTTCATACCTTATACCTGTTGAGAGTCTTGCTGCATCTCACTGCTGGGTTAATTTTATGCCAGGGTGTAGTACTCTTTCTGACCACAAGGTGGTGACGGCAGGGCAAGAAGGAGAGACTGATCAAAGATGCTCATTAAAACTAGAACACGTGTTTGTCTGCAGCTTTTCCCTCTATTCTTTGAACCCTGTCCGTCAGGCATTGCCTGGCATTTGTTGTTTATCTTTCTTCCTCTGCCATCAGTCCAGGAAGTCTTTTCTCGCTGACTCTGTGGTTTCTCTTCCTTTTCCAGAGCCTGTTCCAGTGCAGTCTCTTTTTTTTTTTTTTTCTTTTTTTTTTTTTAAGCAGGTGCCCCTACTAACAGCAGTGAGTTCTGAAAAAGCCATGCGTGTTCCTGACGTGTCAAATTGCTCTGCGCAGTGAAGGTCGTATCTAAGGGGAAGTCCATCAGCAAGAGAATTTGGAATGCAGCTGATTCAACTCTTAAAGCAATTGTCAGTTAGCAGGTGTTTGCAGAACAGTCACCAAACTTTGCTGGACTCTAGCATGCTGGGACTGGACTTTTGACTTCCCTGTTCTAGAAAGGTGGATTTGCAGATGTTACTTTTGTGCTCTGTACTGTGACTTCTGATTTTTTATTTATTTATTTATTTATTTTCTTCCCCTTTTTTGCAGGTACAGTGCTGAGAATGCGTGCTTGCTGAGTACCCAGACTGCACGCATCCCCTTGTTGTGAAGAGCTTTGTGTGCCCTTCATCTCCTCCTCCTCTTCATCTATTGCCTTCATCATCCCATCCTGCTGCCATGTCGATGGACACGCAGCCTTCTGCTGTGGCCCCAGTAGAACCTGCTGCTGAGCCAAACGCTTCAGCCGTCGGCGTGGAGACCAGCCCTGCAGCTCCGACCACAACCTCCACCCCGGCTACAGGCAAGACCTTCTTCTCCAGGGACAAAAAGAAAGGTAAAGTGGGGTGTTGCGCTGCTGATCTATCTATCCATCTAGCACGTCTGTCGAGACCTTTTACACCAGCGCTCTGTGATTCGTGTGTTCACACACCATTTTGTGCCAACCATTTCTTGATCCTTTAGTTCCAGAGAAGACGGATGAGTTCCTGCTGGCCAGGTTCCAGGGGGATGGAGTAAGATACAAAGCCAAGCTGATTGGCATTGATGATGTGCCGGAAGCCAGAGGGGACAAAATGAGCCAGGACTCCATGATGAAACTGAAGGTGATCAGATCCAAAATGGCTTCCCTCATAATGGTCTATAAGTAACACCTCCAGAATCACTGTTTTCTTTGAACAGATAACATTTTTAAAAAATTGCACATTTATATTGGTATTGTGTGTTTTATAATGCAGTATAGCTTAACCTTATGCAGTTTCATTGTGCGGTTGTAGGGCATGGCAGTAGCTGCTCGCTCCCAAGGCAAGCACAAACAGAGAATCTGGGTGAACATCTCACTCGCGGGCATCAAGCTCATCGACGAGAAGACTGGCGTAAGAACATTATTTTCTCAATGGTGCCTTCTCTGTTCTCCCAGTTCTTGTGCCTCTCTGATCCCGACGCCGGTGGGGTTTAATGGGCCTGTTGCTGACCACCACCTCTCCTTTCTGCAGGTGATAGAACATGAACATGTGGTCAACAAGATCTCCTTCATCGCACGAGACATCACGGACAACCGAGCGTTCGGATACGTGTACGGGGCGGAGGGACAACACCAGTTCTTTGCCATCAAGACCGCCCAGCAGGTCTGGGTCTATACGCGCAATAGTCAGAGAATGTTTCGATATTTACAGTGTGTCTGTTCCCTCTAGTTATCCTTTTACTCTTGCACTGCTTTGATGCTCTTGTATGGCTTACATGCTCTCCTGCATGTGCATGTGTTTGGCGCCCCCTGCAGGCTGAATCACTGGTCTTGGACCTGAAGGATTTGTTTCAGCTCATCTTCAACATGAGGAAGAAGGAAGCGGAGGCTGCACTCCAGGTACACGCGGTTACAGGGTAGTATCTGCAGCTCCTACATCTGTGGTACCTGCTTCAGTGAAAAGTTTTGCCAACATTTGAATTTGAAGCAATGCTGCATCCTAGTGCTGATTTTGCAGTACTGCAGTGATTTTATCAGCATGCATATACTCTGTTTTCTCCTTCATAAACACCCTTTATGCAGTGTGGTGATTTACCCATTTAACTTATTTACAGAATGAAGCCAGTGATGTAGCAGTTGAGGTAAGCACAGACACTTGATTCTTACATTCTGTTTTGATCCATATTCATATTTGACAACTTCATTTCTCGTGGTTAAGAATGGAGGAGAGGCATTGCTGAGTTTGGATGGTGAAGTGGAAATCGTTAAAGTAAGTCCTCTGACATTAACATTACTCCATAATTACATCTAACATTACTGCAGAACAAATAATTGTGTGTGTGTTTGTGTGTGTTTGTGTGTTTGTGTGTGTGTGTTTGTGTGTGTGTGTGTGTGTGTGTGTGTGTGTGTGTGTGTGTTTGTGTGTGTGTGTTTGTGTGTGTGTGTTTGTGTGTGTGTGTTTGTGTGTGTGTGTTGTGTGTGTGTGTGTGTGTGTGTGTGTGTGTGTGTGTGTGTGTTTGTGTGTGTGTGTTTGTGTGTGTGTGTGTGTGTGTGTGTTTGTAGCCTGTGGAGCCAATGAACCTTTTTGGCGACATGTCTACACCCCCTGACATCAACTCTCCCACGGTAACACACATCATTATTCATCTCATTAGATGATTTGCAATTTAATAAAATCCTTTATCTAGCCAGGCAATAATGTTTTGCCCAGTTGAATAAGCTCTGTTGTACACGGTTTGATTGTGGGCAACACTGTTCTCTCTCTGTTTTGTGATCAGGATGCTTGGAAAAATCACAATGAGGTAACATTTGAGTTGCCTAATCAGTCTTAACCAGCAGCTTCATCTTGACTAGTCCACACTCCTACCTCACTCTCCACTCGGGCTTTTAACCTGTTCCTTTGAGAAGCTTAATTATTTTGCGTAGCGCTTTTAACAATAATCGCCAACAAAGCGGCTGCACAGGCTTCCGGGTCAGAAACCGTTCCCGGATAAAATCGTGAAGGGCCATTGCAGCAGGATCCTATTTGGTGATCTAGTATGCAGGATCCTGTTGGGTGATCTAGTATGCAGGATCCTGTTGGGTGATCTAGTATGCTGAACTCTAATGTGTGTGTCTCTGTCCCCTGTCGCTGTCCCCCTTTTGCTTTTTGCTCATCTGTTTCTTCTTTCATCTGTTTGCTCCTTCCTTTATTTCAGCCTGACAGTGTTTTGTTGCTGGAGCTTGCTGCTGTGATTGACGCCAATCAGAACCACATTAAGGGAAATCCTTTCATCTCGTATCCCACCGTTCCTTGCAACACTCCAAATGACCTCCCTTCCTCGTTAGACACGTTTCCCACCCCGAGTCCAGACCCGTTCAGCAACGATCCATTTCCCCCAGTCAGTGGTCAGGATGACTCCTTACCTTTGTCGTCCAGTTCTGAGGCGGGTCTTCTTGATGGCCTCTTGAATGGTCCAATAACGTGCAACAGCCTGACTGGAGACTCCGCCTCTAACGCTCAGCCCTTCAAAGAACTGCCTGATGGCTGGTGTCCACAGAGAAACACGGATGCCCCAGTTGAAGTTCTTTCTAAGAACGGCAGCGGTGCTTTAAGTGTACCGCTCCAAGCTCCTCCCAACTGTAACCCGTTTGATAAAGTCCTCCAATCGCCTTCTCCTTTTGGCGGTGGCCTCAGCCAATCGTTGCTCCCGTTGGTTCAAGCTCCATCCCTCTTTTGTGGTGAAACTGCACCACCCGTTGTGCAAAATGGAGGGGTGAAGCCACTCTGCCCTCCACCTGCGAGTTCTAAGCCAGCCCGTGTGCGAGGGAGAGAGAAGGTAAACCTTCAGCACAGAGAGGAAACTCCATACTGGGGGACCCACTGGAGAGCAGGCTGGAATTTTCCAGTGCAACTTCCACTTAATAAAGTTCAATTTGACATTTGGACTGCTGACTGAACCACAGATGCTGTTAATACTGTGCCTACTGATGAGGTTCAGGATGGCAGTGTGGTTTCTAATTATATTGAGAGATTTGGTTGCATATTTAGTCACATAAAGGACTATAATAGTTCCTTATTTTTCAATGAAACTTGATTGCATGGAAGTTGTACTGTGGAGCTACAATTCTGTTGCCTGGTGGTCATTTGTGGTTGTGTTGTGTAGACAGGGTTGTGTTGTCTGGTGATGGTGGTTGATGGATGGAGGGGAGATTTTTGGTGCCACTGTTATCTGAGATGTGCTTAATGTGTTTGTAGCATATTAATGGGGATTGTTTAGAAGTTACCAGTATTTTATGTGCCGTGACACTTTTTTACCTAATATAGTGGTTAAGGGATTTTTCTTTTTGCTCACAGAAGTGACCCAGCACACCAATTTAACTTGAACATGTATAGAACACGTGCATGCTTTGATAAGTTCAGTGTGGGTTTAATGGTGAAATTGTCTGCTTTGCATGCTACCATAGAAGTAGATACGGTAAGTTCTGTTCAATGCAAGCTATGTATGAATCCATAATAATCCATAATTTCCCCAAATTTGTGGCCAAAATATATATAATATTTCTATACATTTTGTGGTCTATAACCACCTTGGTATAGAGTTTGACATTTGAGTGTCTGTGTGGGTCTAACGTTCCGCTGTCTCCACAGTCTCCTGGGAGCGAAGTGTTTGGGGCCAATTTGTTTCCACCTCCAGCACAGAGTGACCGTGTGTCTACCACCAACACCTCCCTGCCTGTAGACCTGTTCAACACCACCTCCACGTCTGCCGTAGCTGCTCTTGGTCAGTCACAGCCTGATGCTTTAAGGTTTTTAGCTCAGAAGAAGTTAGTGTGCATAGGGACATTGGTATTAAATATCTGCTTTGGAGCACTCTAAGATGACTACCATGCATGTGAAACGCTGTTCTCTCCGTACCCCATTAGGATCGATGTCACTGGGACCTCAATCTGTCCCTCCAGGGACTCATCCCTGGGGTCAAGCAGCGCCCACACTGTTTCCTCCTCAGACCCACCTCCCCCAAGTAGGAATCCAGGGTGTCCCTCAGAGTTCCTACCCCCCTGTGTATGGAGGACCATCAGTACCTCAATGGGGGCAACACTCGACATCTCCTTTTGCCCCCCGAGCTGCCACCCCAGCCTGGGGCCAGCAAAGTAGTGTGGGGCCCATGGCTGCATGGCCGTCATCCAGTCCCGCCCCAAACCCCTTTTCAGCAGGTCCGTTTCCTCCCACGATCGCTCGGGGAGGAATGATGGCATCCCAAGAGCCCTTGGCGATCCCTCCGCGCGCTCCCCCTCGACCTCCAGCGAAGGAGGAGGCACCGGCCGTCAAAGGTGCCTTCAGTGCTCTAGACCCCCTCGGGGGAAAGGAACAGAAGAGTGGCAGGGACATGTTCAAAGATTTCCAGATGGCCAAACCAGGAGCTGCCCCTGTGCCCGGCACAACCACTAATGGATCGTTTGACCAGTACTTCTCTAGCAAAGTGGGCGTGGCCCAGGAGGCGGCAGACCATGACGACTTTGACATAAACCAACTTGCCACAAAATCCATTGGTATTTACTAGGACTTTAAATAACCTAAAGCAAAAAAAAAACCATAACACAAATGTGGGGAGCTACTATTTTGTCCTTTTTTTCCAGAACCTTCCCAGCCTGCACTGCAACAGGTCTCCACAACTGCAGCCCCAGCTCAGGTCCTGACTCCGTCCCCAGCAGGAGGGCTCTTAGATGCGGCCTTCAATCCGGTTCCTGCTGCCGGTCCATCAGGACAAGGCCCCGCACCAGCCGCCGCCCTTTTTAACGACCCTTTTGGAAGCAGCTTCTTTGGAGCCCCGCCCACAAATACAGTAAGCAAGAATGGACAAACGTGTGATTTTTGTGATCACGAGCAGGTGATCACCATTTGTGAAAATGGAGCTTGTTAATAAACAGTTCTTTGCTTCAGAATGGAAAAATAAACAAGTGTCTAATGACTGGAATAAGCTCTCTGGGCTTGGAGTTCTGGTGGATGATGCTGTGAAGTCATTTCGGTTCGTTTCCCTTGCAGGCTGCCCCATCTGTACAGACCACTGCGAAAGCAGATCCTTTTGGAGATCCCTTTGGAGGAAATCCCTTTGCCTAAGCTGTGTCTCTTCCACTGCTCAGGTATCAGATCATGTTATTGGCCATCTTGTTTATAGCATGTGATGGATGACCTAGTGAATGCTTGCAGGCGTGGTCCTTATCTGTGGGGGAATGATTAGATAACCAGGGTGGATGTCTCGGGTCTTTTGGACTTGAACATCACACAGCAGTTTGATTCACCTGTTGCTCTTTGCTTGGGGATAAACTTGTTTGTCATTAGGCTAGGCATGTTGCAGTAGGGTTCAAGTAAAAAACAGAGAAACTTTTAATATCACTAAAGACAGGTTGGAAAGCCAGGGACGTGCTGCCTATTACACCTGTGAATGTCACACGCAGTTCTCGTGGAGGTGTACATGACCTGTTCCTTTTGTTTCAGGAGCACCAGAGAACCCCTGCTGTCTGCCACAGAGAGCAGCACTGCCCCTCTCCTCGGCCCACACACACCTGCACCCGCCCTCTATATGTCTCCTGCTTCTTTCTATCCTTTTGTAACTGACCTCGGGTCAGCCTGCCCCTTTTTTAAAATCGGCTTTATTTCCCCCACTCCCCCAAGTGTCTGTGACCAATCACCTGAATTAAAACATGGATCGATTGTGGGAACTGAGGGGATGCCTCGAGAGGTGTGATGCAAAATATGTGACTAGCATAAGTTTACCATGGGCGGAGATTCCATGCATGTATTTGATGGTCACATGTTTCATTCTCTCTGGCATTAAAGAAAGCATGAATTGACGCTGGTCTCCTGTTGTCTTTCTTCAACTAATGTATCCTAAACAACTAAACAAAAGGCCTTTTTGACCTTGTACAATTTGTTCCTCAGGTGCCCCGTGCCGAGCGAGAGACGTAATTGCACAGTTGCTTGGTTTTAATACAGCTACGGATGAATCAGCCCTCCAAAAATGTTCTTCATGCACACAAACTCCTTCCAACATGGGCAAACAATGTGGGAAGGACATGGAATTTAATAATGAAGCATCAGCCAGTGACGGGCAGTTATGTAGGGGCATTTCCTCCTGTGTGCAGCCTTTGTTTACACCAGCACTGCCTTGAATCAGGACCCAGGGTGCATAGCGTTCCAGCCCAGCCTGGAGGGCATGGCGTTGTTGGGGTGAGACAAAGCTCACCGAGATGTGACTGGACTGCAGATGTCTGCACGAGAACGACGCCATCACCGGTGTACCTGTTTTCATCTGCCAAGAATTTGCCGTTATCCCTTTATCACTATTTATATGGGCTGGACCGCATCGATGCGCACGTGTTGGACTGTAACACGGGGGTGAAAAGATTTAGCTCATGCTTTTGTTGATGCTTGTAGCTTGGATAACGGGGGAGTTCTAGTTCTCATCACGAGGTCTACGCTCACGGCAGCCACGGGATAAAAAGGGCGGGTTTGTTGTGGAAAAACCTCAGTGTGTGGCAGCTCTAGCTAACGCAGCCTTCAACAGCAGCCGATTGAACATCGCCCTCTTGCCATAGCTCTGATATTTGTCACTAGACAATATCAACCAGAGTAAAGTGGTGTGCCGAGAGTCTGAACATGTCTCGTCCTCTGTTCAGCCGGAACGGAGGCTGGGATCGCCTCCAGGAGTGGCCCAGATCCAGCCTTTTGGAACAGTGCGCTAAGGAACCTTCTCTGTTTGAAGGGATCAACGGCAGCTGGCTGGACACGGCACGGAAAACACTGGAGGCGTCTCCTTGGCCAGGCTTCCTCTCATTTCCGTTAGTGACACCGGTTTGCCCCGAGGTGTTGCCGTCGCCTCAGAAAAGCCAGGTTCCTCTTGTAGATGGTGATGGTAAGTCCTGGAGGATCTCTCTGGATGTTGGTCATTTCTGCCCAGAGGAGATTAGTGTTAAAACGGCTGAGGGATATCTGGAAGTAGCAGGTGAGTAATGATGTTCGTCTCACTCATTTACAAATAATTCTAATTGTTTCATGTCTTTTTTTTTTTCAGTTTTCTTAGCAGTAATACAAAACTAACTTAAAAATGTGTAGGATAGATATTTCAGTCAGATTTTCTTTTGAAGGGAAACATGAGGAAAGACAGGATGAGCGCGGGATCATTTCCAGAAGTTTTACAAGAAAGTATAAGTAAGACATTTCCACTTTCTATCAGATAACGTGCATCGTTTTATCTGTGATTTCATGAAGTGTGTGAGGGGAGGGGGTGTATTGTTTAACATCCTATAGAACTCTGTTTGGTCTCTTTTGTCTTCAATTCCTCAGGCTGCCAGCAGAGGTCGGTGTTCAACAGATGAGCTCTTCACTCTCTCCAGATGGAATACTTTCGGTCGAGGCACCGCTTGGCACGTCTGCCGTTAGCTTCCCTTCAGGAACCATTATCCCCATTCAGAAGAAGCAAACGCAGTAGATTTGTTCAAGTATGGAAGAATGACCAGCTTTCTGATCGCGAGTTGACATTGTTTGATAGAACATTCTGATGTGGATTTATTCACTGCAGAAAAACTGTCTAAGTTTCCAGCTTCATCTGAGAACATAAAATTAACTCTGCGTAATAAATCATTCCCTAGCTATTTACGGCTAATGTTGTACAAAGAAATCTAATGATATTATTTATGACCACCTGTACTAATAAATGTATTTTGTATCTTAACTTTTAACGTACTGTTGGAATTAATCATTTTCGTAGTGACTCTTATTTTGTCTTATTTTTAATAAAAAGTGGTTTGATATTGTATGTTCTGCTGGTCTGTTTTCATATGACCAGTTATGTACCTACTACAACTGTCAAACACTCAGTACACGTAGTGAGATATACAGTGTTGTTTACTGAGCTGAGGTACGCGTTTGTACGTCATTTTTACTGTACTGTGCGTTTGTCTGAAAAAAATTGTCGAATTTCTTCGCGCTTGACCAGAGAAGGGAGTATCCAGGCAGTGACCAGTAGAGGGCAGTACAGGACAGGTTTCCACTGAG
The DNA here is from genome assembly GCF_052324685.1 of Brachyhypopomus gauderio. NCBI lineage: Eukaryota > Metazoa > Chordata > Actinopteri > Gymnotiformes > Hypopomidae > Brachyhypopomus > Brachyhypopomus gauderio. The sequence continues at coordinate 7,060,217 of NC_135217.1, forward strand.
ATTGGGCGTGCGACCCCAAAACCTCGGGACAACCCACCAAGCGTCAGTGACTTAATATTAATGAGAACAAACAAGACTCCAAGAACACTTTACATTAGCCATAAAGCACTCGCTGATTCGTTAGAGTTTTGTCTGAAATTAGCTTTTTTATTCTTGAATGGGTTCAAGGATAAAGATGTAACAGACAGCTAACGTTACAGCTAGTTTAAACCTTATGCCACGTTAGATTTAAAGAGTTCTGCCGGAATTGCATACTTTAAAATACCATCACATTTGACTTGACACTAATGTGAGAGTAGGCAAGATAGTTATCTCCATGGAGACAACTAATCGCTAGTATAGGTTGCTATGGACAAGAGCGTCTGCTAAATGCTATAAATGTATTGCCGGTTATGCACAGTGGCATGGTGGAAAATTCTGGGACCCCTCTGCAAGAAGCAGGGTGGAAGTCTTGACTCTCCTCTATTCCTGTGGTAATGTAGCATTACAGGCAGGGGCAAGATATTTTTAGTATAGGGACCATAATAAATATACAGGTGTATCACCTAATATATGATCAAATTGGAATTTCTTTGAGATCTTTTAATGTATTAATACATAGCTCAGTGCTCTTGGGTGTGTTTGACTTTGTTATTTATTTAGCAGCTGAGCATGAGGACACTTGATCTGGAAAGACACGGAACAAACCGGGTGGATTTGAGCATTAGCAGCTCATTTCTAAATGTAGCTTGAGTGCAGGTCTTCAGCCCGTCATAGTCACGGTTACCCTTCATGGAGCTGCAGCGCTGATGCTGGGACCTACAGGGTTAGAAAGTAAAACGCTTGTGTGGCATGTTGTGCTTCCGACGAGCCTGATTATGAAACCAAAGCCCTTTACACCCATAAGTCTCAAGTCTCAAGCAATAAGGCCTATTTAAGGCCTGTACATTGTTATCTTGTGGAGTACTTTATATTGCATGGTAAACAATACACAATAGCACATTGGCAAATCAGTATATAGTCAGGATTTCAGCATGCAGTAATATGCATTTGTTGTTGACCCCTGTTTTACCTGCCAGTTCAAACAGCAACGAGAGCTTTTGGTGCGTTTTTAATTTTCAGTCTTTTCAGTCTTGTCACACATATGTTGAACATTCACTGTACAGATTCAGGTTTTAAAGTGCCTTTGGGTTCAGCGTGACGTCCCTCACATTCATAAAGGCATGTATAACCTGAAATATATATCTCCAGAAGAGGAACACTGTTCATATATGTCATGTTATTCTATACTTGCAGCTTGTACAGTCCTGGGACTCTAAATATATCCATATCCATATGTGCTAGGCAGTGGCAGCTGGATTGTGTCTGTTTCCAGGGCTCTGTGCCCACTCCATGCTTACAACATTCCCATTTCTCCGTCTTACATTCTCATTGGAACCTGGGAAGTATATGTGATTAAATAAGTAACATTTCCACGACGCTAAATTTGTAATGATAAACCATAAATAGACCTCACATAATTTTGATATTGCTGTCATTTATACAGCCAGCACAATCTTTCAATGTTGGAAAATTGAGGAAATGTCCTAGGTTATTTCTACTCAAGACCAAGGCATCGGTAACTCAAATTAAAGTCATTACCAAATAGTGTGCTACTGTGTAGAAGTAATGTGCAGAAATAGTGTGCAGAATGAATAAGTTTGCTGAGAATATTTAACAGTTTTTCAAGTATAATGTGTTAAATGCGGCTGGATCTCAATACTGTAAATCAACAAGTGGAAAATAATTTGCTGATTAAGTGAACACAACATGGACATGGGTACAACTGCCAAAAATACAGCCACAGCCAAGAGGCTCTTGAGTTACATTGGGAGGGGAGGAGTGTAGGGGCGGGGAGGGGTGTGAAATAGTGCGGATGCCTTCGGCTGCAGGGGGAGCTACTCCACACGGGTTAAGAACAAGTGAAGTGAGAGTGGATATTTACAGCAGCCCTAATGTCTGATGTAGATATACAACACTTCTGTTTTCTGATGTTGTAGACGGCATTTCATGCACATTATGGCCATAAATGTGCAAAAATGTGCAAAAAGTAGAAAAAAAACACATCTCTGCCCAATATTCCATACTTGAATGGCTTGAAGTCCAGTGAATAAGTTCTTTACTTACTACAGACAAAAAGCCCCCAAAACTGTCTGGCGATACTAATAAATATGTACCGTAGATACAAAGCTGCCAGAGGCAGAAGAACCCTAGTTGGGGTTTTGAGATATCATCCATGATTTGCTTAAATATTCATAAAAAATATACAATTATTGTTTGTAAATTTTGTATTATTTATCATTTTATGTAGTGATAACACATGTAATGGTATTGATTATGATGAAAAGTTAAATCCCCCAGGATTCTAAAAGCGGTCTGTCCATTTTCGTTTATGGTCTCAATCTAATGGAAATATCAAAGCCTCTGACTCTGCACTATGACTCCAGCATTCTCTTCTCATTGGCTCCGTACCAGTCTACAGTACTGCTGATACGCCCCTTCAGTTGAGTGGGCGTGGCTACAGTGTGCTCAGATGTCCTATGGTCTGCGTAGGGCCATGCATAACTATGCAGCCAAATTCAAGTTTATTGTCATTGTCTGTAGGTTATTCTAATCACAGACAGGCTGTGCAAGCTGACCAGGATATATGTTTTCAGTCACATTATATGCCACGCTAAACCAATGTAGCTGTTTAACATTAAACAGACACAACATTTTCTTCTTTTATAAATTTCATGGTTTCATTATTCATATCAAATCCAGCTCTAAAGTGGAATTGTTGTATTGCTGACACTGAAACTTTGCTAATGTGCAATGGTTTCAGTGTTAATTATATATGTATACTCTTGAGCAACCTTCATGGGTCTCTTAATGGAACACACATTAAATGTCCACATAAAGCATAATATTAAGGTTCTTTTGAGTTGTCATTATGGAAGTAATTTGGAGTACAAAGATGTGTCCCTAAGTGTAGCAATCAATGGTCAAATATTAATATTCCAGAACTTCACACAGAGCTATTTTTTCCGATTTGTTTCCACAATTATTCGTTTTAAAGGGTGTACCATATCAGTGTTAAGTAGAAGTAATTAACATTCATCACTGCTGAATTTACAATGCAAAATAATTTACAAATTATCAAGCTAGCAGATAGTGTAGTACATTTTACATTTAGACCAGGTTATTATTATCAGTTAGGAAATATGTATTTGAATTAAGTTTAATTTAATTTAAAATATTTTAGGATAGAACCAAAATGCTTATTGCTTTTTATGTATGTACAAATGTGAATGAAAATGTTAATGCAGAAAGGATTTATGCATGTACAATATGATGACCAGTAACATGTGTTCCTTATGATCAATTGCAAAGCCATATTAGCTGCTGCTTTGCCATATATAATTTCTGCTTGGCTGGCAGAAGCAGCCCAATATAAGGACCACGGGAGCCGACCAGGAGACTGCAGAGAAGACCACCAAGATCCTGTCTGTGGTGAGACCAGTTCTTCTATCATATTATACATGGGATTTAAAGGGTTGAAGCTATACTAGCTACACTACCAAAGGATAGACTAATGAAAATGCCAAATATCAGTAGACATATCTTAATTCACTACAGGTCTTTGCATGGCTGTGGAAACATAAAGGAATTTCATAGTATAGTAGTATGTATATGTATGTAGTGTATATATTATGGCATGTATATAGTGCATCAAATAATAGGTTTGTAAATATGGATGCCTGTAGAGAAATCCCTCAAGGTCCATGTAGGTCCATGGCAGTTTGAGTGCAGCCAGAGTATCTGAAAATGTTCTAATTCTAGATTAATTTAACTATGTTAAGGGAGAGAATATAACCCGAGTTACTTATTTTTACAGGGTTGTAGAAAATTCATCTGTTGTGGGAACCTAAACAGGTAAATGAACTTGTTTAATTTAAAAGCTACTCACTGATACTTTGGTCAAAACTAGTGCCAGGTTTTCTGCTTCAGTTCTGGAGCCCCACACCGCTTCACTGGTTCAAGTTGTTCCTGCACACCTGATTTAACTTACCAGCTTTTTCAGTAGCTGGGACAGGAGTGCCAGGCTCAATCTGAAAACGTGCAGGGCAATGGGGACCCATGACCGGAGAGCAAACCCACTGTTCTAGTCCAGACAAATCTGAAATCACGTTTTCATTTTCACTGCATTTGCCACTGACATCAAAGACCCAGTTCTAGAGCTATCGCGTTGTAAATAATAAGTATAGTATGACAGCAGTTGTTTTAATAAGACAAAACTAGTGTGTATTTTCATGTGTATTTCATGTGTAACGTGTATTTTCTAAACATTCGTGTTATTCTGTTATTCTCACGTTTTGTTCTGATGGCAGTGATCCGTCACCATGAGTACGGACGCAGAGATGGCCGCGTACGGCAAGGCCGCCATTTACCTCAGAAAACCTGAGAAGGAGAGGATAGAGGCTCAGAACAAGCCCTTCGATGCCAAGACGGCTTGCTACGTACCTGACGACAAGGAGCTGTACCTTAAAGCTACTGTCAAGAGCAGGGAGGGCGGCAAAGCCACAGTCGAACTGCTTGATACCAAGGAGGTGAGCGCTGCTGAAACGTATCAGATTCCGTCGAAACTCCGGTTAAGCGTTATGAATATGTTTTAAATGTACATTTTCTCATTCTCTTACAGTCAAGGACGGTTAAGGAGGAAGATGTCAGCCCCATGAACCCTCCCAAGTTCGATAAGATTGAGGACATGGCCATGATGACCCATCTCAATGAAGCCTCTGTGTTGTATAACCTCAAAGAGCGTTATGCAGCATGGATGATCTACGTAAGTAAACACACACACACACACAAACACACACCAAAGTGTGAGTAGGCTATGGTTAAAACAGACAATGAAATTGCTTGATCGTGGTTATCCTTTTGACACTCCAACTTTGCGATGTAATCTTGTGTACTTCAGACCTACTCTGGGCTGTTCTGCGCTACCGTGAACCCCTACAAGTGGCTCCCGGTGTACGACGCAGAAGTCGTTGCTGCCTACAGAGGCAAGAAGCGTATGGAGGCCCCACCCCACATCTTCTCTGTGTCTGACAACGCCTACCAGTTCATGCTTACTGGTAAGACGCAACACCAAAGGAGACAGAATCATATTTGAAATAAAATTATATAGGCCTAAACTCTGACGATTAATTTTTTTACATTTACTTCACAGATAGGGAGAATCAGTCTGTCCTGATTACGTGAGTATCTGTTAACGAAAATATTGATTAGATGTGCTACGGATCTTATTGCGTATAACTAACTGCTTAAACGTCTAATTGAAACTAGCGGAGAATCTGGTGCTGGAAAGACTGTAAACACCAAGCGTGTCATCCAGTACTTTGCCACCGTCGCTATGGTGGGTGACAAGAAGAAAGATGCAACTCCTGGCAAAATGCAGGTATGAACTGGTTTAAAACTGGTTTGGTCTTTGAATCTTTGATCTTGAGACTTTAGTCACTTCATTTTCCATTTTTTTTTCTTACACGTTTTGTAAAATTTTTTAAAAGAGATTAAAAACAAGTTCTTTGGAAAACACATGTAAACTAAAGCTTTCTGTGGACTGTAGGGATCTCTTGAGGACCAGATCATTGCTGCCAATCCACTGCTTGAGGCTTATGGTAATGCCAAGACCGTGAGAAATGACAACTCCTCTCGTTTTGTAAGTTTTCTCGTTTTGTAATCTCTTACAGTACAAAACAGTATATTTAAGTCATATCTCCAATTGACAACTAAAGCATTATGGACTTTTCTATTCATGTTTTAATCAATGACACTGATTTGTTTTTTGTTCTATCCAAATCAGGGTAAATTCATCAGAATTCACTTTGGCACAAGTGGCAAACTGTCTAGTGCTGACATTGAAACCTGTGAGTAGATTTCTTTATGTGTTGGCACTTTTTGTCAGTCTACTTTTCAATATTTCAAAGATAACATGGCTGGATTTCCTCACCAGATCTCCTGGAAAAATCCAGAGTAACCTTCCAGCTTCCTGATGAGAGAGGCTACCACATCTTCTACCAGATGATGACCAATGAAAAACCTGAGCTGATTGGTCAGGACATATTCAATGAGAAATCTTCCCATTGATATATCAGCTCAGGCGCCTCTCTTGGATGCAGTTCTAACCACCGTCTTTGGTATTTGGTCTTTTCCAGAAATGACCCTCATCACCACCAACCCCTACGACTTCCCCATGTGCAGTCAAGGTCAGATCACCGTGGCCAGCATTAATGACAAGGAGGAGCTGATCGCCACAGATGTAAGTAGATTCTTGAAAACAAATGTGTGCGACGTTGACACAACAACGTTCGCCAAGGGGCCATGGAGCTTTAATGAATGTGATCGATTTGTAGACCGCCATTGACATCCTGGGCTTCACTCATGAGGAGAAGATGAGCATCTACAAGCTGACTGGTGCTACTCTTCACCACGGCAACATGAAGTTCAAGCAAAAGCAGCGTGAGGAGCAGGCCGAGCCCGACGGCACCGAGGGTGAGACTGACTGTTACGAACCATTATAATGCCTTTATGATGGACTCCATTTATTATGGACTCAAACATATTTTGGCTTTGTTTATTTTTTTAAACAGAGGCTGACAAAGTTGCCTACCTTCTGGGCTTGAACTCTGCGGACATGCTGAAGGCTTTGTGCTATCCCAGAGTAAAGGTCGGAAATGAATTTGTGACCAAGGGACAGACTGTGCCACAGGTACATATCCAGACGTATGATGGAAACATTTGGTTGATGATGAAAAAGGAAGAATAAAAGAAAGCTTAAACTAATAAAAACTGTGCTTTCAGGTCTACAACTCCGTGAGTGCACTGGCCAAGTCCATCTATGAAAGGATGTTCTTGTGGATGGTCGTCCGTATCAACCAGATGCTGGACACAAAACAAGCCAGACAGTTCTTCATCGGTGTGCTGGACATTGCTGGATTTGAAATCTTTGATGTAAGCGATGGTCTTTGTGTTGTGAACTTGACCAAACTCGGTGGAAAACAGGTGGAATATTGACTCGTGTTGTGTCGTCTCTCTGCAGTTCAACAGCATGGAGCAGCTGTGCATCAACTTCACCAATGAGAAACTGCAACAGTTCTTCAACCACCACATGTTTGTGCTGGAACAAGAGGAGTACAAGAAGGAGGGCATTGTTTGGGAGTTCATTGACTTTGGCATGGACTTGGCTGCTTGCATTGAGCTTATTGAGAAGGTACGGTTTCGATAAGGATCATTAGTTCTGCGCTGTACTCTGTATGTTCTCCGATGCGTCCTCATCACTTCTTCTCTTGTCTTAACAGCCTATGGGCATCTTCTCCATCCTTGAAGAGGAGTGCATGTTCCCCAAGGCCACAGACACCAGCTTCAAAAACAAGCTGTATGACCAACATCTTGGCAAGTGCAACGCTTTCCAGAAACCCAGACCCGCCAAAGGCAAGGCAGAGGCCCACTTCTCCCTGGTGCACTACGCCGGCACCGTGGACTACAACATCGCTGGCTGGCTGGACAAGAATAAGGATCCACTGAACGAGTCTGTTGTGCAGCTTTACCAGAAGTCCTCAGTCAAACTGCTGGGCACCATCTACCCACCTGCTGCAGCTGAGGGTAATTCCATAACTTCTCTCTAAAAACTTCAGTTACTACTACAGTTACTTATTTGCACAGTTTTTCTAAACATTTATTTTGTTGCTTCACATGTAAAGAGGCCGGCAAGAAGGGAGGCAAGAAGAAGGGTGGTTCCATGCAGACTGTGTCCTCACAGTTCAGGGTAAGAACCGTCGTCAAAACCATGAAGATCACAACTGCTGCATTTTAAGTGTGAATTCCAATAATGCGTTCACTCCACAGGAGAATCTGGGCAAGCTGATGACCAACCTGAGGAGCACTCACCCTCACTTTGTGCGTTGCTTGATTCCCAACGAGTCCAAGACTCCAGGTGATGCTCGGACCTTGTAGATGTAAAACCACATCGACGTCAGTACCTGTATTAATGTTTATTCCCATTGTGCTTTGTCAGGTCTTATGGAGAACTTCCTGGTTATCCATCAGCTGAGGTGTAATGGTGTCCTGGAGGGTATCAGAATCTGCAGAAAGGGATTCCCCAGCAGAATTCTCTACGGTGACTTCAAGCAAAGGTAATGAGAAACTTGTAAAAACAAAATTAGGTGTGAAGTTACTTTTATGCAAAGTTGTGATGACACATTTGAATGTTTTGACAGATACAAGGTGCTGAATGCCAGCGTTATCCCTGAGGGCCAGTTCATAGACAACAAGAAGGCTTGTGAGAAGCTTCTGGGTTCCATTGATATCGACCATGACCAGTACAGATTTGGACACACCAAGGTAAATATTGACCATTAAAATTTAAAAGAACACAAACAACTTGTTGATTCAGTGAGAGCTAAATACTCAATGGAGAGCTAAATGATGTTAATTATTCCTCAGGTGTTTTTCAAAGCCGGTCTGCTGGGTACCCTTGAAGAGATGAGAGATGAGAAACTGGCTTCTTTGGTCACGATGACTCAGGCTCTTTGCCGTGGTTTCCTCATGAGAAGAGAGTTTGTGAAGATGATGGAGAGAAGGTATTTTTTTCAAATATCTGTGACCTCCAACAATAGCAGTGGCTGCTATTGTATGGCTAACATGACATTGAAATTGCGAAATAAGTCCTAACATTAGCTAAACAACAAAATTATGAATGCATTTATGTTGTTCATCATTGTACACATAAGCATTAATGAATCGATCTGTTTTTTCACCAGGGAAGCCATTCACACCATCCAGTATAACATTCGTTCATTCGTGAATGTGAAACATTGGCCATGGATGAAAGTGTACTACAAGATCAAGCCCCTTCTTAAGAGTGCTGAAGCAGAGAAGGAGCTGGCCACCATGAAGGAGGACTTTGTTAAATGCAAGGAAGCTCTGGTAAAGGCTGAAGCCAAAAAGAAGGAACTTGAGGAGAAGATGGTGGCAATGCTGCAAGAAAAGAACGACCTGCAACTTCAAGTGGCATCCGTAAGTATACAAACTATCTGAATAAATTGCGCATATAAAAATACTATGATGTCATATTTGTTATAGATGTATTTTGTAACTTTGTAACTTTGTAACTTTTTTCAATAAACAGGAAGCTGAGAATCTCTCAGATGCTGAGGAGAGATGTGAGGGTCTAATTAAGAGCAAGATCCAGCTCGAGGCCAAACTCAAAGAGACAAATGAGAGGCTGGAGGATGAAGAGGAGATCAACGCCGAGCTGACGGCCAAGAAGAGGAAACTGGAGGATGAATGTTCTGAGCTGAAGAAGGACATTGACGATCTGGAACTCACCCTGGCTAAAGTGGAGAAGGAGAAACATGCTATTGAGAACAAGGTCTGCACTCTTCTCTTTAGATGGCAAGGATATCAATTGTTATCAATCTTGGTTTCACATTAAATGGTTTCCCAACATATCATCAAAAAAAATTCTAGGTCAAGAATCTCACTGAGGAGATGGCAGCTCAGGATGAGAGCATTGGCAAACTGACAAAGGAGAAGAAAGCCCTGCAAGAGTCACATCAACAGACCCTTGACGACCTCCAGGCAGAGGAAGACAAAGTCAACACTCTGACCAAAGCCAAGACCAAGCTTGAGCAGCAAGTGGACGATGTGAGTTATATGAACCAGTCACTAAATTACATACAAATAGATTGCTCATAAGTTGATTCTAGTTGCCCCTAAACAAATATTGATCTTGTGATCAGCTGGAAGGTTCTCTAGAGCAAGAGAAGAAGATCCGCATGGATCTAGAGAGAGCCAAGAGAAAGCTGGAGGGTGACCTGAAAATGGCTCAAGAGTCCATTATGGATCTGGAGAATGACAAGCAGCAGTCTGATGAGAAGCTGAAGAAGTAAGATTAAATATTTCAAAATGACAAACACCAACATGTCAATGAACTAGTTTAAAATTTTAAGTAATATTGAATTAAAATATGAAAAACTCAACAAAGTAACCATTTAATTTCCCCAGGAAAGACTTTGAAGTCAGCCAGCTTCTCAGCAAGATTGAGGATGAGCAATCTCTTGGAGCTCAGCTTCAGAAGAAGATCAAGGAGCTTCAGGTTTGTGCATTTCCTTTATTACATTCAACCCTACTGTAAAAAGAACCATTTTGTATATTTTGTAAATGACATAATCCCATATTTAATATACATGCTTCAAAGGCTAGCTCTGTTACTTAATTAACGTTAATGAGTAATTATTAACTCTAATAATTGCTTGTGTACTTCTCGTATTATAACATTTAAGGTTTTTTCCCCCATATGTAGGCCCGTATTGAGGAGCTGGAAGAGGAGATTGAGGCTGAGCGTGCAGCTCGTGCCAAGGTGGAGAAGCAGAGAGCTGACCTCTCCAGGGAACTGGAGGAGATCAGCGAGAGGCTCGAGGAGGCTGGTGGTGCCACTGCTGCTCAGATCGAGATGAACAAGAAGCGCGAGGCCGAGTTCCAGAAGCTGCGTCGTGATCTGGAGGAGTCCACCCTGCAGCACGAAGCCACGGCTGCTGCCCTCCGCAAGAAGCAGGCCGACAGCGTTGCTGAGCTTGGAGAGCAGATCGACAACCTCCAGCGCGTCAAGCAGAAGTTGGAGAAGGAGAAGAGTGAATACAAGATGGAGATCGACGATCTTTCCAGCAACATGGAAGCCATCGCTAAAGCTAAGGTAAGGATTTGAGGTCAGCATGGAAAGGTTATGACCTTATATGATGGAATGCATACAAAGCGAAACATTTCTCTGTCTGCAGGCCAATCTTGAGAAAATGTGCCGTACCCTTGAGGACCAACTGAGTGAAGTCAAGACCAAGAATGATGAGAATGTCCGTCAAATTAATGACTTTAGTGCACAAAAAGCCAGACTGCAAACCGAAAATGGTAATAAGATAAATAAATTAAGAACTATATTAATCCTTCTCTTGATATTTAAGTTTTATCTACATTACATTGTTATAATAGAATATAAAACCAACAATAGATGTTAATTAGTAATTATCACCAATCAAGACTTGTATTTTCTTGTTAACAATTTCATAACACACCTACCAAACCAAGACTTGCCCAGTTTACAGTCTAATACACAATATACAATATTTTCATTACAACAGGTGAGTTTTCAAGGCAGTTGGAAGAGAAAGAGAGTCTGGTTTCTCAGCTGACCAGAGGCAAACAAGCTTTCACTCAGCAAATTGAGGAGCTTAAGAGGCAGAATGAGGAGGAAGTCAAGGTAAAAATGCCAATGTCCTTGACATGATACACTTAAGTGTTCATCAGTAAATCATTTACCGATCAAACGAATATTGCTGTTTGTCGTTCCCAGGCCAAGAACGCCCTGGCACACGCTGTCCAGTCAGCCCGTCACGACTGTGACCTGCTCAGAGAGCAGTTTGAGGAGGAGCAGGAGGCCAAGGCTGAGCTCCAGCGTGGAATGTCCAAGGCCAACAGTGAGGTGGCTCAGTGGAGAACCAAATACGAGACCGATGCCATCCAGCGTACCGAGGAGCTTGAGGAAGCCAAGTAGGTTCTCGCACGGAGCAATTTGCGAAAAATGGCGCGTGACATTGCGGTCACACCTAACACGAACCGTGTTTAACAGGAAGAAGCTGGCGCAGCGTCTGCAAGAGGCTGAGGAACAGATCGAGGCTGTGAACTCCAAGTGCGCTTCACTGGAGAAGACCAAGCAGAGACTCCAGGGTGAAGTGGAGGACCTTATGATTGATGTGGAGAGAGCCAATGGATTGGCAGCCAACCTTGACAAGAAGCAGAGAAACTTTGACAAGGTGAACTGCTTGAGTATTTTACTGACTTATCTGAAGTAAATCTTTAATTGTTCTCATAAAGAGGTCTTTTAAATGGATCGCCACCTAACCTAGACACGCTCCTATTTTAAGGTGTTGGCAGAGTGGAAGCAGAAATATGAGGAGGGTCAGGCAGAACTGGAAGGAGCTCAGAAGGAGGCCCGCAGTCTCAGCACAGAGCTGTTCAAGATGAAGAACTCCTACGAGGAGGCTCTCGACCAGCTGGAAACTCTGAAGAGAGAGAACAAAAACCTGCAGCGTAAGTCACAAAAATCTTTTTGAAATTTTTATTTTTTTTAATGTAAGATTGGAATCTCCATCTCAGTTCTGCCTCTGCTGTCAGTGTTTTCTTCTCTAAGGTGATTACGGTTGTCTTGTACATTTTGTTTATTCAACAGAGGAGATCTCAGACTTGACTGAACAGCTTGGTGAGACTGGCAAGAGCATTCATGAGCTGGAGAAGGCAAAGAAGACAGTAGAGAGTGAGAAGGCTGAGATCCAGACTGCTCTGGAAGAGGCTGAGGTGTGTAGAGGATTCAGGCATTCACGACAGTATATGTTTATTGTTTACAGCAAACTGTCTAATAGTGCAAAGACATATTTGTTTTCTATGAGAAACTATAAGAAAGAAAATAGTATTTTAATAAGTTACTCAAGTGTCAGTAACTGAGTTTTAAAGGATCGCTTGCCAAATGTGCCACTTTGGTCATCTGGTATTTGTGCAATCTCTGTAATTTAATGTCATTTACAGGGCACATTGGAGCATGAAGAGTCCAAGATTCTGCGTGTCCAGCTTGAGCTCAACCAGGTGAAGAGTGAGATCGACAGGAAGCTGGCTGAGAAGGATGAGGAGATCGAGCAGATCAAGAGGAACAGCCAGAGGGTGATCGAGTCCATGCAGAGCACCCTGGACTCTGAGGTCAGGAGCAGGAACGATGCTCTCCGCATCAAGAAGAAGATGGAGGGAGACTTGAATGAGATGGAGATCCAGCTGAGCCACGCCAACCGCCAAGCTGCTGAAGCCCTGAAACAGCTCAGGAATGTCCAAGGACAGCTCAAGGTCAACTCTAGATTGACAATAAGCATTTCTGTTTTAACAATCCACAAAACTCCAAAACCTTATATTGGAGCATGAGTAAGTTAGTGTTTTACATGAAACCTTCTCTGTATTTTGCAGGATGCCCAAATGCACCTTGATGATTCTTTGAGAGGACAGGAAGACATGAAGGAACAGGTGGCCATGGTGGAGCGCAGGAACACTCTGATGCTGGCTGAGATCGAGGAGCTCAGAGTCGGTCTGGAGCAGACGGAGAGAGGCCGCAAGGTTGCAGAGCAAGAGCTGGTGGACGCCAGCGAGCGTGTGGCACTGCTGCACTCTCAGGTACTCAAACGTGCATCTGGCAACTTCACATCAGTTAAACATTCGCCCTTGCTTATGAAATCATGAAATCATCGCTTCTTCCAGAACACAAGTCTGCTGAACACCAAGAAGAAGCTTGAAGTTGACTTTGCTCAGATCCAGGGTGAGGTTGATGACACAGTGCAGGAAGCAAGAAACGCAGAGGAGAAGGCCAAGAAAGCCATTACTGACGTGAGAACTCCAGGCACCTAATCACACGGTTCTCCTTCATGATCGTGACTGGGGGAAAAACAGTGATAACATTTCATTTATGAAATAGGCCGCCATGATGGCGGAGGAGCTGAAGAAAGAGCAGGACACCAGTGCTCACCTGGAGAGGATGAAGAAGAACCTTGAGGTCACAGTCAAAGATCTGCAGCACCGTCTGGATGAGGCAGAAAATCTGGCCATGAAGGGAGGAAAGAAACAGCTCCAGAAACTGGAGTCCAGGGTAAGTGTCCTTCTGGTAATTGACCACTACATATTCAGCATTGGGTGTAAGGAGCGTAGATGTGAAACGGTCTCTTAATATGTTCAGTAAGAAGGTGCTGTTGTCTGATCTAGGTGCGCGAGCTGGAGACCGAGCTTGAGAGTGAGCAGAGACGTTCCGCTGACTCTGTTAAGGGTGTCCGCAAATACGAGAGGAGAGTGAAGGAGCTCACCTATCAGGTAAATGGCCCTTCTTGAGAAATGTTAACTTGGACAGATGATAAGCTGGTGCTAACCCGTCTTTATCATGTTAAGACCGAGGAGGACAAGAAGAACATCACCAGACTCCAGGATCTGGTGGACAAACTGCAGCTGAAGGTCAAGGCCTACAAGAGGCAGGCTGAGGAGACGGTAAGGGCCACTCATCCTACAGGACATTAGCGAGGTGCAACTCCACTTCAAACTCTTTGAGCTTTTCACTTACGCACTGTCGCTTTCCAGGACGAGCAAGCCAACGCTCACCTGTCCAAGCTCCGTAAGGTCCAGCACGAGCTGGAGGAGGCGGAGGAGAGGGCCGACATCGCCGAGTCTCAGGTCAACAAGCTCCGCGCCAAAAGCCGTGATTCCGGAAAGGTAATTATTGGCGTCACTGTGATTTTGTTTTGATTTAAATGTATTTTTTTATGCCGTAAAAATTATTTGCAAACATCACAAAATTTGCTCATTCACATGTTTCGATTGTTATTTCTACAGGGCAAAGAAGCAGCAGAGTGATTCTGACATTGTTGTCATGTACAAATTGATGCAAAAGCAATATAAATAAAGCTCTATTTAATATCTCTAAACCTGTCTGTTTTCTTTTTTCATCTATGGGCGAAGTTTCAAATTAATTTAAAAGTACTTCTTACACCAAAAAAGAATGATTCATTTATACCTTCATATCACATAGATCATTTTGTAGCATTTATGTCATATATATCATTTTGTAACATTGATATAACGTAGATCAGTTTGTTCTTGTGAGGGTTATGTAGCACCACTTGAGGAGATGAGCTAATGTGTAAGTCACTTCACACATATACAGAAATAGTGTGACTTGTGTCAACCATCCAAAGGTTTTTTGTGTGTGGGAAGAAGCATATAGCATTTAAGATTTAATTATAAAATTTAAAAATTAATAAAAATATTTTATTCCCAATGGAAATTACATCTAGGAAACAAAATCTCAAACACCACTTGGCTTGTTTATCTGAATGATCAACAACCTTAAAAGTGTTATGCAGCGTAGCCCCAGAGACTTCAACTCCCAGAATCCCCAGCACAGACTAAGCAGAGCCTCCTCCCCTGATTACTAGAGCACACCTGTTCCATATTACCACACCTCCACATAAACCTGGACTTTCAGCTTTAACCATTACACTGTGGTGTCATTTATTTTTGGAAAATGCCCTCCACGTGTTGATGTGGACAGGAGACCTCTACAGAGATCAGATGACCTATGAGAGGGTTTCAGGCCTTCACAGAGTAATGACGGCTATGTTAAAATTAAGTTACCATAGCAAATTAAATA
This sequence comes from Brachyhypopomus gauderio, assembly GCF_052324685.1. NCBI lineage: Eukaryota > Metazoa > Chordata > Actinopteri > Gymnotiformes > Hypopomidae > Brachyhypopomus > Brachyhypopomus gauderio. Next base: position 7,075,497 of record NC_135217.1, read on the forward strand.
CAACACAGCAGATGGGAAAAATTAGGTTTGCCTCAAGAATAAATATGCAATTTAAATGTGTAAAATAACATACTATACCATTTTAATCAGTAGCTGTACGTTCAGTGTCTGACAATAACTAAGAACTGTTGAAAACATTGGGTAGGAGGATTTTATTCAATGTATTGCACACAAGAAAGCATAGACTAGTATAGGCAGTGTGCTGTGGTCAGATCTGAGAGACGTAACACAATGATATGGTCTCCACTGTTCAGCTGGTACAGATATGGGGTGGAATAAAACCTCCTTTAACTTTTATGATCTCATGATTTCTGTATGGGCTGTGGACACCAGGCCTGTGTTCAGCATGTTATGTATGAATTCCTGTGGACAGCTACTGCTCACATTTATTTATTGCTAGTTTGGAACAGTCTTGCAAATTCTTTGGGATCAGCTGCTTAAGACGCCCCCACATGGACACCAGGCCTGTGAATTATGAGAATTGAATTTAAAACCCCACTTGCAAGCCTGGGAAAAATGTTCTTTCATGTAATCTGCATTCATGTACAAATAAACTGGCTTCAAAGTTTTTATTCACGTGTTGGCATATGTCTTTCCCTCCCTAAGCTTCAGTTAACAACATGCTTTATAAAAGATCTCTGCGTTAAGTCACCAAAAGTAGTTCAGCTATCTTAAGTACCTGAGCCATGAAGACGCAGTCCAACTGAGTAACCAGATAAGCATCTCCTCTGATATGAACATTTAGTCTGTCAGTCCTGGCAGACCCGGGAGATTCGGGACGCAGCGTGTTCTCTGGTTAACGGCTTCACACCTGCTACTCATGACATGTATGTATGGCTAATTTGGAATAGTCGAATGCTCTGGGATCAGCAGCTTGTCGAGACTTCCCCACAGGGGCACCAGGCCTTCGTTCAGTGTGTCATGCATGAATGTCTGAAGGCCTGCATTCAGCAAGCTTGACTTCAGGTCACCCGGGTTGGTCCACCGAAGTCCACAGATCCTTCCAGAGGTCACGTGGTCCTGCTCCGCTCACAGCCAGAGCACAGGAAAACCTTAACATCCACTGCTTTCTTCATATCCATTGTACATTCTCTTTAATCACATTTAGCCTAAATAGAGCTGCTTCAAGAAATCAGCTCAACACACATAACAAACATCTGCAAATATCTTATTGACTGGACCATTGGTCATCATTTATTTCTGCAGTGGAACGAAAGGCAAGAAAATAAACACCAAAACACAGACATAGACCTGTTAACCTAGACATAGACCTGTTGGGGTACAGCTGATTTATGAAACAAGAATTAATGGATCTAATGTGCTTCTATTATAATAATTTGGCAAGTACAATCTTGGGTGGAACTTGTAGACCAAACCTGTGATTCTGCATGCTGGAAAACTATTAAGGTTTGTGTTGGTAGTACATTGAATATATCAACCTTTTTATTTGAAGGATTTAGTCTTTCACCTAAAGTATATAAATGACTTCCAGTAAGCATGTACAATTAATAAACAGATCATGCATATACCACTGAATGGTGGTCAGGTGCTTTAAAGCCAATAGGAAATGTCCCAGTCAAGCCTGCTAAAAGTATTTCCCACTGGAACCAGTAAAGGCCAAACAATGAAATGGTGAAGTCTAGAGCCTTCTGAACCCAAAGTATTTACTGAACTTCTAAACCCTGCTCAACCAGTGAAGCACAAACACTACTGAACCACTGGAGCCCAAATCCTTACTGAACCACTGAAGCCCAAAGCCTGCTGAATTACTGAGGCCCAACCTTGACTGAACCAGTGAAGCCCAAACACTACTGAACTACTGAGGCCCAACCTTGACTGAACCAGTGAAGCCCAAACACTACTGAACTACTGAAGCACAAAGCCTACTGAACTACTGAGGCTCAACTTTGGCTGAACCAGTGAAGCCCAAACACTACTGAACTACTGAAACACAAAGCCTACTGAACTACTGAGGCTCAACTTTGGCTGAACCAGTGAAGCCCAAAGCCTCCTTGACATTTTTGAAGCAGTGGGTGATCTTACTCCACCTACTTGCAAAATGCAAATCCAAAGCAATGACTCACATGGCAACCCTCCCTTTGCTCTGCAATTCAATCCCTCTTAGTTGCAAAGGCACACTATTTATATATCTCTGCCTGTGTTTTATTCTCCTATTTACACCCAAATCTAATCAAATCAAATCAAATCAAATATATTTGTACAGATCTTTTCTATCAGATCTTTTCTATCCTTCATGGTATAAAAGGAGCTCCCAGAGGGTACCCTGTGTCTATGTATAATCAATATAGACAGGAAATGCACATATTAAGAGTTCCTGTCATTTCAAGATCAAGATAAGAGAGATCTGAAGGAGATCAATCATTTCAAGATTGAGATGTAATCACCCACTGGAAACTAGTGGTTTCACACTGCTATACTCTAAATTAGGTGTATTGAATTTTAAAGCCCACTTGTAAACCTGTTACAGTTTTCTTTCATGTAATCCCCATTCTTATACTTTACTCTGAAGCTTTTCCTCTAAATAAAATAAACTTGTGGTTTATATGTAATTTGGTGACTTTACAGAGAACTTGCATGCTCACTGGCGAACCCATAGCTTCAGTTAACAACATGCTTTATGAAAGATCTCCATGTTAAATCACCCCCAGTAATTCAGCTGTCTTAAGTACCTGAGCCATGAAGTTCCAGTCCAACTGAGTAACCAGATAAGCATCTCCTCTGATATGAACATTTAGTGTGACAGTCCTGGCACACCCGGGAGATTCGGTACGCTGCCAGTTTGGGGTTTTAACGGCTTCACACCTGCTACTCATGACGTATTTATTGCTAGTTTGGAATAGTCATGGCTGTGTGAATGCTTTTGGGTCAGCAGCTCATCAAGACTTCCCCACAGCCATGATTTATTACAGCCACATTACCATCAGACACAAGGTGTCTCATAACTCAGCGTGTTAAATGAACGCTGAACCCCCCAGAACGCAGAAGGCTGCGGCTTCTCTCCATCTGAGCACCAGGACTTGTTTGGTACTAAATAAAAAAAATGAAAGAAGCATCAAACTTCTCAAACTGACTGAAATAAAACCAAAGTGTAGCTTAACCCAGCAAAACCAGCTTCGCATCTGAGCATGTACACTTCCCTGAATCTAAACCCCCTTCCACACCCATCACATTCTTAGGCCAGTGCTGTGTTTACATTTTTAGCACTTTGCTCTCATTCAGAGGGACTAACACATTGCCAGTATGACAGCATTAGTGCTGCCTGGGAATCGAACCCACAACCTTGATGTTGCCAGCATCTACCAGCTACACAAGGTGAGCTTCATTTATGTTATAAAAATGTACAATACAATAGAAAAACGGTAGTAAAAAATGTAATCTCTATATATTAGGCTGGCAATGGTGATGGGTTCTGTTTTGGAAATATGAAAAAAATCAAATATTGGACAGTTCAGCTTGTAGCCTGACTACTGACCACATCCGAGGCTTTATTTATACGGAATAACAACCTGCAGACACTCTGCTCTGGTTTTAAATCAATAGAACTCAACAGATCGTTGCAACCGCTTCTGTAGCTCTGTACAAATCGGTTAACTGCAAACAGCAGGACACAAACTCTTGGCTGCCACTTAGTGCAAATCTGCAAAACGAACAACACATGATCCTCTGTGAAATAACAAGCTCCTTCCTGAGGAAAGGACAGAAGGGTGTAATCAGGTGTGCCAGGAGAACCTTCAGTCCCCCCCTCGTCACAGCTGTGACTCACAACATCTCACAGGCTCACCACAGAGCTCCTACTATAGAAGGCTTACATTTTCCCACATTACATATATACATGCAGACACATATGCCCGAACAAAGAATACACATGTAGTAACTGACTTATTCTCTTGGTGTGTCAGTGGGCTGTATTTAGGTAGCTAATTTGCTACCAACGTTGTCAGGCAGGTTTTTGCTGTAATTGCTAATACAAATGTTCAGCTGTGAGAAATAACTGCACTTTAATGGTGCTTAAACAGACTCAGATAAGACACTGGAGGATAGCATCCTCTTTGTATTCTCTTTACCGAGAATTCTCATAAAAGTCCCCTCTTGTGGACAAATTTTTCAATATTCTATAACTGGATGTCCACAAAACATAAAGATGTGCTGTTGTAGCTATGCTGAAGAAATACACGCTCTTTGCTGTTATACCTTATTAATGTTTTACCCCCAAACCTGCATTTCATAACATACAACTTCCTTTTGCTGACCCAACAGTGCCACCTTGTGACCTCGTGCAGTATTTTCCCTCGAAATCAGCTCCCCTCCTAGTCCTACACAGAAATAAGATCTGCAGTAATTTTAAAACGGCAAAGTCAGGTCTGTCTGCATTGGTACAACAGGTACAGAATATTTCATTACAACTTTAAAATTTGCAATTGCAAGCGGAAGTAGCACATGGATAGTCTCTCTGAGGTTAAAGAGTCTAAGAATTCAGGGACACCGAGAGTGCCTGTGGAGTCTGGCGCCCCCTAACGGGCAACCCGAGGACCCACACTCAAGCCAGTCTGCTCTCCCACCTCCCAATACACCTGACCCAAGAAGACAACCTTGTACAGCGAATGAGCACCTAGCCTAAATGTACTGACGGTGGGAGGGGATGCAGAGTCGGACTGGTCTGGCAGAGGGCGCTGTCACAAAGTGCTGGGAGGAGAAACAAGGCTAAAGCCAGCCTTATTTCACATGTGTAGCTAAACCAATTTATTGAATTAAACAATGTGTACATCATAAGTGTTGAAAAATAGGGAATGTTTCATTGCACTTACAAGAATTTTTTGTTACTCTCCTGCCATACTGGCAATGAAAAATATTTATATATTGTATTACGAATATATATATATATATATATATATATATATATATATATATATATATATATATATATATATATCCCATCACATATCATTAGCCAACAAAAACTTCATTAAGTTTATTTGTTAAAACATCAGTTCACTTGTGCAATGGCAGTTTCAACAATGGCTTTGTCTGAAAAGAAGCCAGTAATGATAGACCCAAGATATTAGACTAAATGGTGTCCCTTGGTTTGAGTTACACAACATGTCATGTGCTAGGTGTGCATAGTGTAATGCAAGTGAGTTTAAAAAAGATATGAATCTTTTTAGGGCTTAAAAAGAAAGGGTTTTGTCTGGCCCTACACAATCCATTCTTAAAGACTGTGATTTATTTAAATTACTTATTATTATTATTATTATTTTGAGATGTTGTTCACTCAAATGCCAGTCAGAGACATGCTGGATAGGGAGGCGTAGCTCCACCCAAACACACTACGTTGCCACATTAGTGAAACTGGCAATTCTTTCTTGCTTACAAAAATAGTTTGCCTTCCTGTGCCTCCACTGTGTAGGTTTTCCCTATGGTCCAGTTGACTAATCGATACATATGTAAACCCCTATTTAGGTAATCATATACAAATATTTATATAAAGTTTTTACAACACAAATGACACTATTGTCCCTGTACAAGAGCAGTGAGAACTTCACACTGAATCACAATTCATCAAACAACGATGTTGCCTGGGCACAACAAAGAGAAATAAAACGTTCATCAACTCGAAGGCATTTGGCTATTTGGCAATTTTTCATATCAAAGATAAAGCTTATGTTCAGTCTCAATAGCCAAGAAAACAGAACTGCTATGGACGTTTTTATTTACAGACAGCGAAACTCTCTGACAGATCCATGCGCCACTCCACGACCTGAATTCGCCTTTTAAAGTGCATGCATTAACACCAGGAAGGAGTCTGACAGGACGCATCTGTTGTATTAAATTCACACCCTGATAAAAACTAATGCCAATTCATTTAGGATACCGAACAATGAGTAAATTATATTCTTTTTTTTTTGTACTTTTCAAAAAGAGGCATGTGTTCTACCACAATATGAGAGTTATTGAACGCTCTCAATATATTTACTATGTTTTAAAATCAGCCACTGTTTCAAAACCTGCCTTTGTGTACAGCTTTCGCCAGCAGTATTCACATTCGCTGTGATGAACAAAGACGAAACAGCTAATAGCCACGGTGAAGACGAAGGACACATTCCGCAGTCGCAGTGTCCTTTGATAACCCCCAAGGCCTTTCCGCACCACGCCTTCCCTTCACATGTCGGTTCATACTTAAACGTATCAAAGTGCTTTTACTTGTACTAAAATATCCTGAATTACTGATACCAAACGTGGGTGGACGGCATGGAGTGAAGATCAGCTCTTCTACATTTCCCTTCTGTTTTAGGAGCTCCGATTATGTCGTCTGTGCTGGTAGCCTGTTCCTTCTCTAATGATGTCGGAGAGCTCCTCCTAGAACAGATTCAGATATTTCAAAAGACTGATCCCACATGGTCAGTGTAAAAGGTGGTCTTAGTAAAATCCAGCAGTCAGGGTTTAGTCCAGGTAGGCCGGAGCCACAGCCTCGGTCAGGGCCGCGTGCTCCCCAAACCCTGGGCTCCATCATCTGTCGTCCTCCTTGGGAAAGTCAAACGAGGCCAAGCTCCCGAATCCTAGGCGCGCGCTCTCCATGTCGAACGTTTCCAGCTCCCTCTCCTGGCGCTCGAATAAATGCTTGATTTTTTCCGTCCGTTCTTTCTGAAGCGAAGCCAGCTCCTCTTCAATCTGCAATCGCAACACACCCCTTTCAGAACAGAAGCAGTGGCTACTCTGACACGCTGACACACGGATCATCCTTGCCATGTTTTATACTAAAAACCATAATAATTAAACACCCATTTGAACTGCAACGGCCCCGTGACTGAACGGCAAGACGATGCCATTCACAGTGGTGCTAAGCACCGAACAAGCAGCCTCACTTTCTGTTCCAGGTGAGCCCTGCGCAAGGACGCCTTCTGCTCCAGCTTCTGCAGCTCACGCTCATGCTGGGCCTCCGCCTGGGCCTTCGTCCTGCTCTGGTAGGCATCCAGGAGCTCCATTTCCTGCTGCAGCTGCCGCTGTAAGGCCTGACACTCGGTCTCCTGCTCGCTGTCCAGCCGGAGCTGCAGGCGAGACAGACGGGTGATTACAGCTCTCCACCAGGGGGCGCTCTCCCTGTAGTCTCTCCACCAGGGGGCGCGCTCCCAGTAATCTCTACACCAGGGGGCGCTCTCCCTGTAGTCTCTCCATCAGGGGGCGCTCTCCCTGTAGGCTCTCCACCAGGGGGCGCTCTCCCTGTAGTCTCTCCATCTGGGGGCGCTCTCCCAGTAGTCTCTCCATCAGGGGGCGCTCTCCCTGTAGGCTCTCCACCAGTGTTATTAATCATCACTGCTGGTAAAGGATCTATTTATTTGGATCAACAGGCCAAACTGATTGCCCAAAGTAAAAAACTGGATTCTCTGAATTGCAATTTTGAGAAACATTTAAAAATGTAATTCATTTAAAATGTTTTACATAATTAGCTTTTGAATTTTTCATTTTCTCTTCCAGTACTTCAAGCTTGGCCAGATTATTCTGAGTTAAGTTTGAGTATATTACAAACTCAGTCTGAACATTCAGAGCTCAGATGGATTATTAACACTGGAGGAATGCAACAGGAGCCATTTGATTGTATTTGTTAGGGTGTTGTGGCTACTGCCACTAGAGGGCGATATTTCTGGTGCTTGTTAGTAAAGCAATTATGACAGGTTTTTACATTTACATTTTTGACATTTAGGAGACCCTCTTATCCAGAATCATCTGCCATATGTGTGTGTCATCTACACATTTAATGTCCCCTAGATAGTACAGTAGGTTAAAGAAACTGTTGAAATAGAATACCGTTGAATCAATGCCGGTGTCAAATCGCACACAATGACAAGTGCAATAACAAACACTACAAACAATACTTACTAGTGTTTTAGTTACCCAACAGTAGAATTGATGTCATGGCTGTAGGATCAATGGTCAGTTAAATAATCCCATAATAGAGTGTTCAGTGGGTGTTTAGAGGACGGTCTGGATAGTCAGTGGAAGCTTGTTCTACTATCTGAGTGCATCAGTACATAGAGCCAAACCATAGAGGAAAGATCTACATCCTGGACTCCAAGTTCAAACCAACAACCAGAACTGGAGTGGATCAGAGTGTCTGGTAACATGTTTGTGTCTCTGTCAGTACAGAGAAGAGCAGGTGTTTCTTACCGATTGAGAGGCCATCATTTCACTGATGCTCTGCTCATACTGTGTGGCCAGTGTAGCCAATTTGCGGGTCTGCTCCTCTTTTAGAGATTTCAGGAGGGCTTTGTGGTCACTCTTGGGCGATACCTCCAGCTGGTGGTTCTTCAGGGCTTTGTACTGTTTGTTCTGAACCTTGCAAGTGTCCTGGAATTGTTTTTTGATCTGCATCTCCAATGTCTATTTTTGTGACAAAGGCATCACACACACAACAAAACTATTTTGAGTGCAGTGTCACATTCAAGACAATATAATACCAGTAATTATTTAAAGAAATTACTCCTCCCATTCTCATAATATATCGTCTCCATTTTCTAGCCGTGGAGATGTACTCCCGCTACCAGGCATCAATCCCCCTACCAGACATCAATCCCCCTACCAGACATCAATCCCCCTACCAGACATCAATCCCCCTACCAGGCACCACTCCCCCTACCAGGCACCACTCCCCCTACCAGGCACCACTCCCCCTACCAGGCCCCCCTCACCCTACCAGGCACCACTCACCCTACCAGACATCAATCCCCCTACCAGACATCAATCCCCCTACCAGGCACCACTCACCCTACCAGGCACCACTCCCCCTACCAGACATCAATCCCCCTACCAGGCACCACTCACCCTACCAGGCACCCTACCAGGCACCACTCCCCCTACCAGGCACCACTCACCCTACCAGGCACCACTCACCCTACCAGGCACCACTCACCCTACCAGGCATCAATCCCCCTACCAGGCACCACTCACCCTACCAGGCACCACTCACCCTACCAGGCACCACTCCCCCTACCAGACATCAATCCCCCTACCAGGCACCACTCCCCCTACCAGACATCAATCCCCCTACCAGGCACCACTCCCCCTACCAGACATCAATCCCCCTACCAGGCACCACTCACCCTACCAGGCACCCTACCAGGCACCACTCCCCCTACCAGGCACCCTACCAGGCACCACTCCCCCTACCAGGCACCCTACCAGGCACCACTCCCCCTACCAGACACCCTACCAGGCACCACTCCCCCTACCAGACACCCTACCAGGCACCACTCCCCCTACCAGACATCACTCCCCCTACCAGGCACCACTCCCCCTACCAGACATCAATCCCCCTACCAGGCACCACTCCCCCTACCAGGCACCACTCCCCCTACCAGGCATCACTCCCCCTACCAGGCACCACTCCCCCTACCAGGCACCACTCCCCCTACCAGGCACCACTCACCCTACCAGGCATCAATCCCCCTCCACCACTCACCCTACCAATAACCCTACCAGGCACCACTCAACCTATCAGGCATCAGTCCCCCTACCAGACATCCGCCTACCAGGCACCGCTCGCCCTACCAGGCAACGCTCGCCCTAGCAGGCAACGCTCGCCCTAGCAGGCACCGCTCGCCCTAGCAGGCACCGCTCGCCCTACCAGGCACCGCTCGCCCTACCAGCCGTCACTCAACCTACTAGGCGTCACTCAACCTACTAGGCGTCACTCAACCTACCAGACGTCAATCCCCCTATCAGGCACCACTCAACATACCAGGCATCAATTCCCCTACCAGGCAACACTCACCCTACCAGGCACCACACACCCATCCAGGCACCACACACCCATACAGGCACCACACACCCATACAGGCACCACACATCACCTTCCCTACGACCCACCACCCACCGTGCCGTCACCTCCCCAGCGTGTCCGGCCCCGTGTTCACCTTCAGACTGCGGGGCTGCTGCCGCTGCTCCAGGGCGTGTTTGCGGTGCAGCTCCCTCTGCCGTCGGTGGTTGTACTCCTCCTGGTTCTCCAGCTCCGTCTGGTGCTGCAGGCGGATCAGCTCCATGCGCAGTCTCTGCAGGCTGTCCAGGTGCCGTCGCTCCAGGTCCTGCGTGGACCCGTCGTGCCGGATCATCAATGCCTGCTCCATCTCCTTCTGGTCCTTCTTCTTGTTCAGCTCCTGGGAGACCCAGATCAAACCGGGAAAGGGTCACATCACACATTTAGTTCGAGTTTTCTTATAAAGCAGGCGTCTCAATTTAATAAATGGCAGCCACTTATTGATCAAGACTTGTTTTTCAACTATTAGATATCCCAATACTTCATATGTTTAGATATTTGTAACAGTTTTGGATACGCCTGTGGTTTTTACTAAGTACAAGGACAAGGTGTTTTCTCTTTTAGATCTCAACAGACCATTTTTCACTTTCGGAAGTCCCACCTCGATGATGCGCCTGGAGATCAAAACCTGAAACCCGAAAGCGAAAAGTTCACCTGAACCGACAGAACGCGCGCTATGTCGGGCCAGCAGACGCGGGACTTGCCTCCCGGATCTGCTCCTGCTCCAGTTCGTGCTTCTTGATGAGACTCCGCCTCTTCAGGGCGCGGCAGCTCCTGTCGTAGACGAGCCTCTGCTGGTGGAGGAACTGCGCTTCCTCCTGCGCCTGCGATCGCTGCACCGTCTCCTTCTGGCGCGATAGCCGCTCCTGTTTCTCCTCCTTCGGTGTGCCGGGGTCATCGTTCATATCCTGTGGAAATGGAAAAGTTAAACGACTCTTCAGAACTCAGAAAGAGTTTGTGCGGATGTCAGAAGGAGCGCTTGTTTGAACGGCTCGTGGCAACCAACTCCGGGCCGCTCGGTGTGCGGACGGGGCCGCCACACCCACCTCCTTCATCCGATCCCTGCACAGCCGGTACTGCTTCTTTTGTGTCTCCAAGAAGGTGGTCAGCTCCTTCTTCTGCTGGACCAGGATCTGCTGCTGGATCCGCTTCTCCTCCGCGGCCCACGCCTTTATCTGCAGCAGCGCACCAGGCCTGCTCATTAGACCTTAACTGTGTTGAGGTTTGCATTACGTTTACAGCCATTAATTGTAATGACTTACCAAAGTCAGACACTCTGCATTTTCAAAATGACATATATAAATACAATACTACACCTGTATATTAAATAATAAAATAGAATCTGTATAGATGGCCACATAACATTGGTTTTTATTGACTGTTTGGCAATCTGTAGTGTGGTTGATATAAAATGAGCCAAACATGGAAGACAGAAGCCTGTGGGTGTCATTGCAGCTTTCATGACCGGCCCCACAAATATCCGTCTCCTCCCCAAATGACTTACCTCCTTCTCCATTTGAGCAGCTTGTTTCTTGGCGAGACGCTCCAGCTCGATGTAGGTGCTGCTGGCCTGTGTCTCCGCCTCCTTTTGGAGGCGGAGCTTGTGCTCGTCCATCTCG